>NC_077230.1:378697304-378732901 GCF_027887165.1 Monodelphis domestica | reverse complement strand
TCCCTGGTAGATGTAAGCAGTTTGCAGTCACTGTAGTAAGCAGTTACTTTCCATTTTATAAGCAATTAGGAACTTCAAAGACTATAGATCCTAGTTCTTTTCCTCAGTGTCAGTCCTTTATGTGAGGGTCATTAATCTGGAGGGCACAGCCTTGTCCTTAATGTGAAGGGTTGGGAGAGTGAGGAGAGGAGAGGAGAGGAGAGGAGAGGAGAGGAGAGGAGAGGAGAGGAGAGGAGAGGAGAGGAGAGGAGAGGAGAGGAGAGGAGAGGAGAGGGAGAGAGAGAGGAGAGGAGAGGAGAGGAGGGGAGGGGAGAGGAGGGGGACAGGAGAGGAGGGGAGAGGAGGGGAGGGGAGAGGAGAGGAGGGGAGAGAGGAGAGGAGAGGAGGGGAGAGGAGAGGAGGGGAGAGGAGAGGAGGGAGAGGGGAGGGGAGAGGAGGGGACGGGAGAGGAGGGGAGGGGAGAGGAGGGGAGAGGAGAGGAGGGGAGAGGAGAGGAGGGGAGAGGAGGGGAGAGGAGGGGAGAGGAGAGGAGAGGAGGGGAGGGGAGAGGAGGGGAGAGGGGAGGAGAGGAGAGGAGAGGAGAGGAGGGGAGGGGAGAGGAGGGGACAGGAGAGGAGGGGAGGGGGAGAGGAGAGGAGAGGAGGGGAGAGGAGAGGAGAGGGAGGGAGGAGAGAGGAGGAGGAGAGGAGAGGGAGAGGGAGAGGAGAGGAGGGGAGAGGAGGAGGAGAGGAGGGGAGAGGAGGAGGAGGGAGAGGAGAGGAGGGGAGAGGAGAGGAGAGGAGGGGAGAGGAGAGGAGGGGAGAGGAGAGGAGGGGAGAGGAGGGGAGAGGAGGGAGAGGAGAGGAGAGGAGAGGAGGGGAGAGGAGGGAGAGGAGGGGAGAGGAGAGGAGGGGAGGGGAGAGGAGAGGAGGGGAGAGGAGAGGAGAGGGAGAGGAGGGGAGAGGAGAGGAGGGGAGGAGGAGAGGAGAGGAGGGGAGAGGAGAGGAGAGGGAGGGGAGAGGAGAGGAGAGGAGGGGAGAGGGAGGAGAGAGGGGAGAGGAGAGGAGAGGAGGGGAGAGGAGAGGAGAGGAGGGAGAGGGAGGAGAGGAGGGAGGGGAGAGGAGAGGGAGGGGAGGGGAGGGGAGAGGGGAGGGGAGGGGAGAGGAGGGGAGGGAGGAGGGGGAGAGGAGGGGAGAGGAGGGGAGAGGAGGGGAGAGGAGAGGAGGGAGGGGAGAGGAGAGGAGGGGAGAGGAGAGGAGAGGAGGGGAGAGGAGAGGAGAGGAGGGGAGAGGGGAGGAGAGGAGGGGAGAGGAGGGGAGGGGAGAGGAGAGGAGGGGAGAGGAGAGGAGAGGAGGGGAGAGGAGAGGAGAGGAGGGGAGAGGAGGGGAGAGGAGGGGAGAGGAGAGGAGGGGAGGGGAGAGGAGAGGAGGGGAGAGGAGAGGAGAGGAGGGAGAGAGAGGAGAGGAGGGGAGAGGGGAGGAGAGGAGGGGAGAGGAGGGGAGGGGAGAGGAGAGGAGGGGAGAGGAGAGGAGAGGAGGAGGGGAGAGGAGAGGAGAGGAGGGGAGAGGGGAGGAGAGGAGGGGAGAGGAGAGGAGAGGAGAGGGGAGGGGAGGGGAGGGGAGGGGAGGGGAGGGGAGGGGAGAGGAGAGGAGGGGAGAGGAGAGGAGAGGAGGGGAGAGGAGGGGAGAGGAGAGGAGGGGAGAGGAGGGGAGAGGAGGGGAGAGGAGGGGAGAGGAGAGGAGAGGAGGGGAGAGGGAGGAGGGGGAGAGGAGAGGAGAGGAGGGAGAGGAGGGGAGAGGAGAGAGAGGAGGGGAGAGGAGGGGAGAGGAGAGGAGAGGAGGGGAGAGGGGAGGAGAGGAGGGGAGAGGGGAGGAGGGAAGGGGAGAGGAGAGGAGGGGAAGGAGAGGAGAGGAGGGGAGAGGGGAGAGGAGAGGAGAGGAGGGGAGAGGAGAGGAGAGGAGGGGAGAGGAGGGGAGAGGAGAGGAGGGGAGAGGAGAGGAGAGGAGAGGAGGGGAGAGGGGAGAGGAGGGAGGGGAGAGGAGGGGAGGGGGAGAGGAGAGGAGGGGAGAGGAGAGGAGGAGGGGAGAGGAGAGGAGAGGAGGGGAGGGGAGGGGAGGGAGATGGGAAAAGATTCCTACTTTTGAGATCCAGTCCAGCTGAGATGATGCCCACATCTGTTGGCTCTCTAGGATTCCCCAAGTTGACCATCCTATCTTCTGCAGAGCGATAACTTAGTTTCCTCATCGCCTACTGAATTCCTTCGATTCCTTTTTCTTTTCTTATTGCTAAAACCAGCACTTCTATACAATATTAAATAATGCTGGTGATAATGGGCATCCCTGCTTCCCTCACTATCTTATTGGGAAGGCTTCTAGCTTATCCCTATTACAGATAGTACTTGCTCGGGGCTTTAAATAACTACTACCGATCATTTTAAGGAAAACTCCATTTATTCCTATGCTCTCTGGTATTTTTATTTTATTTTATTTTATTTTTTAAACCCTTACCTTCCATCTTGGAATCAATACTGTGTATTGGTTCCAAGGCAGAGGGGTGGTCAGGGCTAGGCAATGGGGGTCAAGTGACTTGCCCAGGGTCACACAGCTAGGAAGTGTCTGAGGTCAGATTTTAACCCAGGACCTCCCATCTCTAGGCCTGGCTCTCAATCCACTGAGCTACCCAGCTGCCCCTCTCTGGTCTTTTTAATAGGAAGGAGTTGTACTCTGTCAAAAGCTTTTTTCTGCGTCTATTCAGATCATCATGCAATTTCTGTTAGTCATATGGACAATTATGCTAATCATTTTACTAATATTGAATCAGTCCTGCATTTCTGGTAGAAATCCCACCTGGTCAAAATGAATGAATCTTGAGATAACATTGCTGTAGTCTCCTTGCCAGTATTTTTTTTGCACTTATATTCATTAAGGAAATTGGTCTATAATTTTCTTCCTCTGTTTAGCTCTTCCTGGCTTAGGTATCAGTACCTTATTTGTATCATAAAACGAATTTGGTAGAGCTCCTTCTTTGCCAGTTTCCCTAAATATTTTATAAAGTATTAGTATGAATTGTTATTTAAATGTTTGGTAGAATTCCCTTGAGAATCCATCTGGCCCTGGGAATTTTTTCTTAGGGAGTTCATTGATGGCTTGTTCAAGTTCTTTTTTTTTTCTGAGATGGGGTTATTTAGGTATTCCATTTCCTCTTCTGTTAATTTGGGCAATTTACATTTTTGTAAATATTCATTCGTTTCACTTAGAATGTCAGATTTATTGGAATATAATTGGGCAAAATAGCTCCTAGTGATTGCTTTAATTTCCTCTTCATTGGTAGGGAATTCCCTCTTTTCATTTTTGATACTGGTAATTTGATTTTCTTCTTTCCTTTTCTAAATCAATTAAACCAATGATCTGTCAATTTTATTCATTTTTCATAGACTAACTCCTAGTGATTTATTAGTTCAATGGCTTTCTTAGTTTTAATTTTATTAATTTCTTCTTTGCTTTTCAGGATTTTCAATTTGGTCTAAAATTTTAATTTGTTCTTTTGTACACCCAATTCATTTCTCTGCTTTTTCTCTGTTTTATTGATGGAAGCATTTAGAGATATAAATTTTCCTCTAAGTATTGCTTTGGCTGCATCCCATAAATTTTTATATGTCTCATTGTCGTCATTCTATTTAATGAAATTATTGATTGTTTCTATGATTTGTTCTTTGACCTACCCATTCCTTAGAATTACTTTGTTTCTGATTCATTTTTTATTTGTCTTTCCACAGCCCCTTGTTGATTGTAATTTTTATTGCATTATGATCTGAAAAGGATGCATTTAATATTTCTGCTTTTCTGTATTTGGTTGTGAGGTTTTTATGCCCTACTACATGGTCAGTTTTGGTGTAGGTGTCATGTACCACTGACAGAAGGTATATTCCTCTCTATTCCCCTTCAATTTTTTCCCAGAGATCTATTACATACAACTTTTCTAAAATTTTGTTCACCTCCTGAACCTTTTTTCTTGCTTATATTTTAAAATTATACTTATCTAGTTCTGATAGGGGAAAGTTGAGGTCCCCCACTAGTATAATTTTACTGTCTATTTTCTCCTGTAACTCATTTAATTTCTTCTTTAAAAATGTAAATGCTATGCCATTTGATACATTTATGTTTCATATTGATAATAGTTTATTGTCTGTGGTACCTTTTACCAACATAATTTTTCTTTATCTTTTTAAATTAAATCTATTTTTGTTTTTGTTTTGTTGGAGACTATCATTGCTACCCTTGCTTTTTTTAACTTAAGCTGAAGCATGAGATTCTGCTCCAGGACCTTCCTTTACTCTGTTTATATCTCCCTGTCTCAAATGTGTTTCCTGTAAACTACACAGTGTAGGAGTAGTGTTTGGCTTCTAATCACCATTTTCCCTAATTCGTTCTCCCTTCTATTGACCCCCTCTCCCTTTTCTTATCTCCTTCCTATTTTCCTTTAGGATAAGATAGATTTCTACACCCAACTGAATATAGATGTTATTCCCTCTCTGAGCCAATTCTGATGATACTAAGGTTTCAGCATTGTCTCTCACCACCTTTCTTCTCCCCTCCACTGTAATAGCTTTTCCACACATTTTCAAATGAGATAATTTACCCCATTCTATATCTCCCAACTCTCTTCTCTCAATGTAATCCTGTTTTTCAGCTCTTAATTTTTTATATCATATCATCATAGTCAACTAATTCCTTACCTTCTGTGCATTCATACTCCTTCTAACTGCCCTAATAATAATATATATCTTTAAGAGTATTACAAATATCACCTTTCTATATAGGAAAGCAAATAGTTGAATCCATTAAGTTTTCTTTTTCCTATTTACCGTTTTATGCTTCTCTTGAGTCTTGTATTTGAACCTCAAATTTTCTGTTTAGGTCTGATATTTTCATTCAGAAAATTTGGAAGTCCTCTATTTCATTAAAAACCATTTTTCTCCCCTGAAAGAATATACCAGTTTTACTAGGAAGGTGGTTCTTCCTTGTAATTCTAGTTCCCTTATGTTCTGGAATATCAGATTCCCAAGCCTCTAATCCTTTAATGTAGAAAACAAAAAGTCCCGTATTATCCTGAATGTGGCTCTGTGATATTTGAATTGTTTCTTTCCAGCAGCTTGTGGTATTTTCTCTTTAACCTGGGAGCTCTGAAATTTGGCTATAATATTCTTGGGAGTTTTCATTTGGAGATCTCTTTTAGAAGGTGATCAATGGATTCTTTCTATTTATATTTTACCTTCTTATTCAAGAATATCAGGTCAGTTTTCTTTTGATAATTTCTTATAATATGATGTCTAGGCTTTTTTTTTTTAATCAGGGCTTTCAGGTAGTCCAATAATTCTTTTTTAAAAAACCCTTAACTTCTCTCTTAGAATCAAAAACAAACATTGATTCCAAGGCAGAAGAGTAGTAAGGGCCAGACAATTGGGATAAAAAAACTTGTGTAGAGTCACACAACTAGGAAGTGTCTGCAGTCAGATTAGCGATCAGGACCTCCCATCTCCAGATTGACCCTCTATCCACTGAACCACCTAACTGCCCCTAGTAAATCTTAAAAAACAAAACAAAATAAAAAACAAACAAAAACCCTTACCTTCTGTCTAAGAATTGATACTAAGAATCAGTTCCACATCAAAAGAGTGTTAAGGGTTAGGCAATTGGGGTTAAGTGATTTTCTCATGTTCACACAGCTAGGAAGTGTCTGACACCAGATTTGAACAGAGGACTTTCCATCTCTAGACCTGACTTTCTACACACTAAGCCACCTAGATGTCTGACCTGATAATTCTTAAATGATCTCTCCTGGATCTATTTTTCCAGGTCAGGATTATGTTTCTAATGAGATATTTCATGTTTTCTTCTATTTTTCCCATTATTTTGATTTTGTTTTATTATTTCTTGATGTCCCATGAATTCATTAGCTTTTACTTGCCCAATTCTAATTCTTATGAAATTGTTTTTTCTAAAAGCTTTTGAACTTCTTTTTTCATTTGGCCAATTCTACTTTTTTCTTTTCTTCATTGGATTTTTGAACCTATTTTTCCATTTGGCTAATTCTGTTTTTTTTTTTTAATTCTTCTTTTCAGTTGATTTTTGTGTCTCTTTAAACATTTTTTCAATTCTGCTTTTTAAGGTTTTATATTATTCTGTATTGTTTGTGTCCCCTTCTCCAAGTTGTTGTACCATTTTCATTTCTTTTCCCTTTTTTCATCTGTCTCTATTATTTGATTTTTGAAATCCTTTTTGAGCTCCTTCAGGGCCTAAGGCTAATTCCCATTTTTTTTTGAAGTTTTGGATGTAGCTGCTTTAATTTCATTGTCCCTTTTGAGTTTATGCCTTGTTCTTCCTTGCCTTCATAATAATTTTCTATGGTTAGGTTCTTTTTTTAAATTAATTTATTTTAAAAATATTTTTCCATGTTTACATGATTCTTGTTTTTCCCCTCCCCTCTCCCCTTCCCCCTCCTATAGCCAACGAGCAATTCCACTGGATTATACATGTATCATTGTTCAAAACCAATTTCCATATTATTCATTTTTGCTATAGAGTGATTTTTTAAAGCCTAAACTCCAAATCATATCCCCATATATTCATGTGATAAGTGATGTCATGTTTTGCTTTTGCATGTCTCTTCCCATAGTTCTTTCTCTCAATGTGGTTAGTATTCTTTCCCATAGTTCCTTCAGGAGTGTCCTGGCTTGTTGCATTGCTACTAGTAGCAAAGTGTATTATATTTTATTTTTCCACAATGTTTTACTTTCTGTATACAATGTTTTCCTGTTTCTGCTCCTTTCACTCTGCATCAGTTCATGGAGGCTCTTCCATTTCATATAGAAAGCCTTCAGATCATCAATCCTTACAGCACAATAGTATTTCACCACCATCATATACCACAGTTTATTCAGCCTTTCCTCAATCCAGGGACACACCTTCATTTTCCAATTTTTGCCACCATAAAGAGTGTGGCCATGACTATTTTAGTACAAATATTTTTCCATATTATCTTTTTGGTGTACAAACTCAGCAGTGGTATGGCTGGATCAAAGGGTAGACATTCTTTTAAAGCCCTTTGTGCATAGTTCCAAATTATATTCCAGAATGGCTGGATTAATTCACAACTCTACCAGTAATGCATTAGGGTCCAATTTTGCCACATCCCTCCAGCATTTATTATTTTCTTTTATTGTCATATTGGCCAGTCTGCTGGGTGTGAGGTGGTATGTCAGCGTGTGCTTATTGATAGTTTTGATTTCTTTATCTGAAAACTGCCTGTTCATGTCCCTTGACCATTTGTCAATTGGAGAATGGCTTGATTTTTTGTATAATCGATTTAACTCCTTATAAGTTTGAGAAATGAGACCTTTGTCAGAGGTTTTTGTTACAAATTTTCTCCCCAATTTGTTGTTTCCCTATGGTTAGGTTCTTAAAAAATATTTTCTCATTTTCTCAGCCTTTTTCTTGACTTATTTTTATTTTCAAGTTAGGCTGTTTCCCAGGTAGAGGGGGGCACTCTCTTAAATGTCAGTTTTTTCTCACTGCTAGATAGATCTAGTTCTGGGTGTTTGCAAGTTTCAGTTCTTCCAGAGTACTGTGATGGCCTGTGGGCTATGAGCTCTGGAAGTCATCTCCCACTACTGATTCAGTCTTCCCCAAGGGGAAACCAGGCATAGAGCAGGCTGCCTGATGTAGGGACTCAGGGCCTCATTGGGGGTTATGCTAGGGTTCAGAACTTTGAGGGGTGGATGTAGGGGTGCTCTGTTGTTTTAGGCAGGAGCTTAGGGTCTCACTGCTAGTTTGGGCTTGGGTTCAGAACTGTGAGCAGTGGGGGACTTGTTATTAGCTCACCCCAAGGCTTTTTGGTGTGGCTTTGCTGCAGCTTGTGCTCCCCCATCATTTCTGTGAAAAAGACCTTTCCTGTTTGCCTTCCAATGTGTATTCTGCTAGAAAATTGCCTCGCCCCATTCCTTTGTTGGTTCTGCCACTCTAGTATTCATTTTGAAGTATTATTTTCAGGTTAGTTGAAGAGGATTTTCAGAGAGGTTTGGGCTTTCATGGATGTTGCTGCATTTGGATGTGAACTTGGCTGTACCAATGTTATTGAGTCATTTTCAGTCCCATTCAACTTTTTTATGGCCCCATTTGTAGTTTTCTTGACGAAAACACTGTAGTGGTTGGCCATTTCCTTCTCCAGTTCATTTTCCAGATAAGGAAACTGAGGCAAACAGGGTGAAGTGACTTGCCCAGGGTCACACAACTAGTAAGTGCCCAAGGCCCGATTCAAACTCAGAAAGATGAGTTTTCCTGACTCTAGATCTGACATTCTATCTACTGCCCCACTTAGTTGCCCCATATGGTGGTGACAATGCTCTGTAGATAGTCCATTAAATCTGATCCCACTTTTCCCTGAGGTTGAGGTGGTATAAGACAGAATGTGCCTTGGGTATATTTCTTCTTCTGGTCTGCTTCTATCTTTGAAGGAAATATCTTTTTGTAAAAGCTAATTGATGTTAATTACTTAAATGGAACTCAAGTATGTTATGATTAAAATTCTCTGGAGGTCGTATATTAATTATTTATTAAATAATGAAAAGCGAGCCAGAGAAAGAAAAAGCACCAGCCATGTGCAACCGGCCATTCCCTTAGCAGCCTTCTCCCTGGGTTGGCTGCTCCAGACCTCCAGTGTGCCAGCCTCGAACCCTGACTGTATATGCATGCCCTGGCATTCCCCTGGACCCCCCTGTGCTATCTCGGAGCACATCCCACAGGGGCACCCAGGGCTCTCCTGGCCATTTCCTGTCCTCAGCTCTGTCCTTCCCTTGTGACATCCCTTCCCTGAACCCCTCTCCTTTGGAGGACTCTAACCTCAGTCTAGACAAGAGGTGGATCCTCTGGGAGCCAGGAGTCCCCACACGGTGCCTAGGATGGCCACCCAGTATACTGGGATGGCGTCTCCCAGGATGCTTGGGAGGATTCTATCCATTGCCTCAGAGAGATCCAGTTCAGAGGTTCTGAAGTAAGATCCGTTTGCCTTTAAGTCCAAAGGCTGTCTTGTCCAAAAGAGGGTCATAGGCTAGTGTTAAATTCCCACAAATGCTGGACACAGGTGGTAGAGTGGGAAGAATACATCTAGGATAGTCTCAAGGTAGCAATAGAGAAGAGACCCCCCCCCCCCATCCTTCAGGGATTAGCCTAGAATTCAGAAAGGGAGGTTACAATAGGAGTTAGCATTTATATAGCACCTATTATGTGCTGGGTACAATGTTAGGCATTTACAAAAATTGTTCTCACAACAACACTGAGAGGTAGAGGCTATTTTTACCCCTCCATTTTAAAGGTGAGTAAACTGGGGCAAGAAAAGGTTAAGGGACTTGGACAAGGTCACACGACTAGTGTCTGAGGCCAGATTTGAATTCAGATCTTCTTGACTCCCAGCCCAAAGCTTTATTCATTTTACCTCCAATTGTATTTGACCTCTCTCTGGGAGAGAGAGACCAGAGGAATGTCTAGAGAATAATTCTGAGATTCTGTGAGGGGCTGGACGGGATGACCTCCAAGGTCTCTTTTAGCTTAAGATCCTGCATGCCACACCAAATATATATCCAGCAGAGCATCCTCGGGGCACTGAGGTGGTTGTTGTTCACTCATTTTTCAGGCATGTCTCATTCTTGATGATGCAATTTGGGGTCTCCCTGGTAAAGGAACTGGATATTGCCATTTCCTTCTCTAGCTTATTTTCCAGATCCGGAAACTAAGGCTAACAGGGTTAAGTGACTTGTCCAGGGTCCCATAGCCAGGGAGTGTCTGAAGCCAGATTTGAACTGGGGTCTTTTTTTGATTTGAAGATGAGTCTTCCTGACCCCAGACTCAGCACTCTATCCATTTTGCCAGGAGGAAGTAGCAGCAAATGTCCACTGAGCCTGAATTGCTGAGGTCTGTAGTATATCCCTGTCATCTTACAAAGGAGTTCAATATCTGAGTTGCCCACGAGATGGCATTATTTTCCGGCCGCCAGCCCTTCCACCCTTCACTTCCCCTCTGGACTCTACGTGGTCTGACTGCCCAAACGTGTCTCCACTGGCCACCAGAGGGCAGTCAACCTTTAAACGCTTTCTCTAGTCCCTTCTTTCCTAAATTCAACCAATAAGCTGGGCAACTTCTTTTCCAAAAGGGATCCTGGCTGGGTGCAAGATTTGAAATAGCAAATGATGGGAAACAAAAAGGACCGGGGGCTTTAGCGCCCCTCCTCGTCTGCAGTCTTCTTTCTCCGTTGATCAACTCCACCATTCACACAATTCAGCCTAAGGTGGCGGCTACAGAGTGTATGGAACCTTGGGTGAATGAATGGAAGCTCTCCCTCTCCCTCCCACTCCAACTATCTCCTAAAATCCCCTCTTCTTGGGAGTGCCAAGAGAACAGACTCAAACCACCAAGCCAGGCTGGGGAAGGATTGAGGAAGAGGTGACATTTGTCACCCTTTCTTGGGCTCAAGGGCTATTCCAAAGGAAGAAGAAGAAGATGTGTCATGGAAGGGAGCATTTCCCCCTAGATCTTAACCCTCTAGATTTGCCTCTTCTATGCTAATCTCTGCCACCAAGATCTTTTAGGTAAGGCTTCAGTAGGGCTCCTTAGGGTCCTTATCCTCCATTTCTCATGAGGAACAGACAACGTTTAAGGCTGCAGCAGTATAATGGCTCTTTGAAAAAGTTTTTTAAAGTAATTGTATTGATATTTGTTATTCCATCACCTATATTTTCCAGTGTGGTGAGAAAGAGGGGAAAAGAAATAGTAAGTACCAAGTATCTCCTTTGGAGCCTCACAACAACTCTTTTAGTTATTAATATCTTTATTTTACACTTGAGGAAACTGAGGCAAGCAGGTTAAATGACTTATCCAGGCTCATGCAACTAGTATCTGAGGCTGGACTTGAACTCAGTTCTTGCATAATACTTATTATATTACATTTAACTTTCCTGTTACTACACTATAAGAAATGAAATATGTAAGGAATATGGAGAAGTTCGGGAAGACTTGCATGGATTGATGCCAAGTGAAATGTGCAGAACCAGGAAATAATATGCACAGTGACTCTAGGCCCAGGGCTCTATCCATGGTGCTAGTCAGATGCCTGCTACATCCCTCCCTCTCCCCTCTTCAGAACGTGGTTGTTTATTTTAGAAAATCTAAAAAAGAATCGAAATCGAAATCGAAAAATCAAAAAAAAAGAAAAAGAAAAGAAAAAAGTTAAGCAAAACTAATGTATTGAAAAAGTTTGACCTGATAAAATACTCTCAGAGTTTCTCATCTCTATTAAGCAGAGGGTGAAATGAATGAACAGAATAAAAAAAAAGAGAGAGAGAAGCATTTTTTGGCCAAAAGTCAACAAGCATTTATTAAGCAGCACTGTACTAAGTTCTAGGGATATAATATATATGTATGTGTGTGTGTGTGTGTGTGAAGCAAATGGAGGTCCCTGGCTTAGAGAAGCTGTGAAAGGGAACTTAAAACTCCCTTTGTTTATTTCAACTTAATCAATCAAGAACCTGGAGTGCTCCTCCTTTCACATTTAGGCACTGGAAGAACCTTTTATTAGAAAAGGAAGTTCATCCCCTCAAAGACCAGAAGTGGATCCTACAAGCACTGCCCCTTTCCCACCATCCCCCACCCCTGGGCAGTGCTAGACAACTTAAGGAACTATGATTGGTTCCTGAGATGTGATGTGGGAGAACCGTTGGGTGGAGAAAAATGCTTATAAGGTGAGACCCAACAGGAAGTCAGGCATTCCCATTTTTTACTCTGATTTCATATTCCCGTTTGGGGTTCTTATTTTGGATGTGGCTTCTGATTTCAGCTTCCTGACTCGGACTTTGGATTCTGGTGGACTTTCAGATTTGGCTTGCTGCATTGGCAAGTCGAGCTGAAGAGGGACACTTATTCTGGTGAGACTCTTGCCTCCTTGGCATTAGAGACTGCCTTTTGTGGCTCAGCCTCTTTGGCATCAGTCCTTGGGTTGGTGAAATGCTTGACAAGAGACACTCTTGGATTCTGGTGAGATTCCCATTCAGATTCCCATTTGTGGAAGCACTTGGATCCACATTTAGGTATTTAGCTAGTTATTATTTTCTACCTCCTTCCTATATTTCCCTCTCTTACTATCACTATCTTGCTGTAATAAAGTTACTAATGCTACTAATAGCCTTGTGACTTGAGTTAATTTTTGTAAATGGTTACCACAACTTTTTATAACTCTTCATTTGGCCTAAACCAATTTTAACTCTTACAAAACTTACATTCTAATGGGTAAAGGAACTTACCGAGGAGAGGGATGACCAGCAAAGGGCATTTGGTTGAGAAAGTTCCCAAAGATGGTGAGGGTAGCATAGACTGACACACCATAGCTAGGAGCAATAGTGGACTTGATTTGATCATGGTTCCAGAAGTGGAGGGGTGGAGAAGGAAAGATTACAAGCAAGTTAGGTGGAGAAGGCCAGAGAGAAAGGAGTGAAGAGAAGAATGCACTGGAAAGGAAAGAATGAAAAGAAGGATAGGCTGGAACTTTCTTTTATTGAAATGAAGTTCTGGGGGCAGCTGGGTGGCTCAGTGGATTGAGAGCCAGACCTAGAGATGTGAGGTCCTGGGTTCAAATTTGACCTCAGACATTTCCTAGTTGGGTGATCCTGGGCAAGTCACTTAATTTCCATTGTTTAGCCCTTTCCACTCTTCTATCTTGAAACCAATACATAGTATTGATTCTAAGATGGAAGAGAAGGGCTTAAAATATAGGAAAAGCATTTTGCAAACCTTAACATATCAGTTATTATCTTTGGTCTTGTGTTCCTCACCCAAAACACTCCTGACTATGTGCTTTTTCACCAGCTATCTCCCAAGGCTGGAATTCTCTCTCTCCTGCCTTCCCTGGTTTTCTTTGGGTCCCAGATAAAATCCTGTTTTCTACAAGAAATATTTCCTAATCTCCCTTAATTCTATTGCCTTTCTGGAAAGGACCCATATGTGCAAAAATATCCATAACAGCTCTCTTTGTATTAGCAAAGAATTGAAAATTGTGGGGACATCCATCAAGTGGGGAATGACTGTTGTAGTATATGATTGTCATGGAATTCTGCTGTGTTAAAAGCAATGACAAGCAGAAAGTTTTCAGAAAAACCCAGGAAGATTATATGAACTGATGCAAAGTGAAGTGAGCAGGACCAAAAGAAGACCGTATACAGTAAGAGCAATGTTGTAAGACTGGTCAGCTGGGAATGACTTAGTTATTCTCAGCAATACAATAATCCAAGACAGTTCTAAAGAATTTAGGATGAAAAATGCTGCCCACCTTCAGAGAAAGAACTCAAGTCTGAATGCAAATTGAAGTGTAATTTTTAAGCTTTATTTTTCTTGAGGTTTTTTTGGTTTGTTTTCTTTTGCAATGTTGCTAATATGGAAATGTTTTGCATGACTGCACATGTATAATTTATATTAATTGCTTGCAAATTAATATAAACAAATTGCTTGCTTTCTCAAGGAATGCAGAGGGGAGAAAGAGAGAGAATTTGGAACTCAAAGTTTTTAAATGAATGTTATTATTTTTACATGTGAATAAATATTTAATAATTTATCATTATAATTTATAGTAAATTTATTATAACAAGTTCTATTATATCATACATTACATTAAATAAAATAATTTAATAAAAATTCTATTGCCTTTCCTCTGTTGATTATTTCCAGTTATCCTATTGCTTCTTTGTACATAGTTGTTTGTATGTTGTCTCCCCATTAGATCGTGAGCTCCTTGAGAGCCAAGGACTGTCTTTTGCCTTTGTATCCCCAGCACTTAGCACAATGCCTGGCACATAGTAGGTGCTTAATATCTACCTTCTGACTTGAACTTGAGGATCGAATCTGAACTGGAGTCTATATTCACCTAATTTCTTATGAAGGATTCATTGTCCTCCAAGGGACCAAGGCAGACTCCAGATTTTAGGTTCCAAGTCTACTTCCCCCATATTCCTCACCCTCTACATTTAGTTAGTCCTCAGGGTTCTTTTCTTTGTAATGTCTCTCTGCTTTGACCCCTTCTCCCTGCTTCCATGATCCACCCTGGCTCAGACCCATCTCACCTCTGCCCTGGAGTATTTAAGGAGCCTCCTACCTGGCCTCCCTGCCTCCAGTCTGCCCCTCTCCAGTCTCTTTCACATAGGTGGCCCGAGTCATATTCCTAGTACAGAGCTCTAAAATCAAATCACTCCTCTACTCACATATATTCTGTTCTTCCCCATCATCTAGAAAACAGTTTTACCTCCTCATCCTCCCCAAACTGCCCCAGTCTATCTTCCCCCTTCCTTATCTGCCCTCACTGCCCAGCAGGGCCCCAGCCAAACTGGATGTCTTTGCTCATCTTGTTCCTCCCCCATCTCCTGCTCCCAACGTCATCCTTCAGAGGTCCACTCCAGTGTGACCTCCTCTATGAAATCTTCCATGAAGGTTGAACTGAAGAGTCCAGAGATAACAGTTTTTGAATTTCTCCTGTTCACTTGCTATGACTATGGGCAAATCATGTCATTTCTCTGAGACACAATTTCCTCTTCTGCAAAATGGGGTTCTATCTTGTACCTCCTACAGGGTTGTTGTGAGGCTCAAATGAGATAATGTATGTTTAAGCATTTTATTTCTTTGTAAAGATCATTACCTTCTCTTAGAATTGATATAAATATCACTTCCAAGGCAGAAGAGGGAAAAGGGCAAGGAAATCCAGGTTAAGTGACTTACCCAATGTTGCACAGTTAGGAAGTATCTGAGATCACATTTGAACCCAGGACTTCTTGTCTCCAGGTCTGGCATTCTAGGTTTCTAGACCTCTTCTGACATTTATCCCATCTTTCTTTGCCTTGTATTATGGTCATCTGTAAACCAGCCTCATAAATGTTTTCTAGGTCGGTGCCAATTGGGACCCTCCAAGCCCAATATGGTGCTTTATCCACAAAATCATATAATTAATAGCTGGAGGGGACCTCAGAAATCATAGCTTGGACTTAATGTTTGTTGAGTGATAGAAAGTGACTTTGGTCACCATGTGGAGAATGAATTGGAGAGAAGAGACCCTGGAGGCAGGGAGACCAGATAGGAGGCTATTGGAGTAGTCTAAGCAAGAAGTGACCAACTTGTGATTATTGATGGTAGTGGCAATACTGGGAATTGAGAAGGGATGTCCCCAAGAAGGAATCCAACGGACTGAGCAACTGACTAGATGTAAAGATGGAGGAATCATTAGAAGTTCAATGTGGAAGGGGGGAGCTAGGTGGCTCAGTAGAGAGCCAGGCCTTGGGTCAAGAGGCCTGGGTTCTAATATGGCCTCAGACATGTTCTACTGCTGACCCTGGGCAAGTCACTTAACCCCAATTGCCTCACCTATCCCATTTCTGTCTTGGATATTTAGATACTGATATTTAGTATCAATTCTAAGACAGAAGGTGAGGATTTAAAAAAGAAAAGAAATTCAATGGGGACAACTAGGTAGCACAGCAGACCTGAGTTCAAATATGGCCTCAGACATTTCCTAGCTATGTGACCCTGGATAAATTCCAATTCCAGTTACCTAACCCTTGCCCCTCTTTTGTTTTAAAACTATGACAGAGGGGAAGAAAGAAGCAAGGAAGAAGGAAAGAAGGAAAGAAGGAAGGAAGGAAGGAAGGAAGGAAGGAAGGAAGGAAGGAAGGAAGGAAGGAAGGAAGGAAGGAAGGAAGGAAGGAAGGAAGGAAGGAAGGAAGGAAGGAAGGAAGGAAGGAAGGAAGGAAGGAGGGAGGGAGGGAGGGAGGGAGGAAGGAAGGAAGGAAGGAAGGAAGGGAGGGAGGAAGGTTCTATTTCATTTTTGTCTTCTCTCACCAGTATCTGGCACACAGTAAGCAGTGAGTTAATTCTTGTTGAATTGAAATGTCAACCATATGCAAAGTCTCAGAGGGCTTGTGACTGGCAGATATAAAGATAAAAAAGCACAAACCCACAGTCCCCACCTTCGTGAATAATCGGAAATAGGAAAAAGAGCACCCAGTTTGGATTCAAAATACTTGGGTCCTAATCCCAATAGTTTTATGACTTTGGGCAAGTCTCTTAACTTTCTTGAGACTCAGTTTGGCCATCTTTAAAATGGGATAAATTCTATGACTGACACATAAATATGATTCAAAGGATGTGACTGGGTCAAGAAGAGGTCTAGGCAAAATGCTAAGAGAAAGTGCTGAGAGGGGCAGCTGGGTGGTTCAGTGGATTAAGAGCCAGGCCTAGAGATGGGAGGTCCTGGGTTCAAATCTGGCCTCAGACACTTCCCAGCTGTGTGACCCTGGGCAAGTCACTTAATCTATTTGCCTAGCCCTTACCTGTCTGTCCTAGACTTGTTATTAAGACAGAAAGCAAGGGTTTAATAATAATAATAACTAACATTTTTATTGCATTTGTTATATGCTAGGTACTGTGCTAAGTGCTTTACTATCTCACTTGATCCTTATGATAACCCTGGGAGGTAAGTCCTATGATTATCCCCATTTTTCAAATGAAGAAACTGAGGCAAAAAAGGTTAAGTGATTTCTTAGGGTCACGTAGCTAGTCTATATCTGAAATGAGATTTGAACTTGGGTCTTCTGACTCCAGGTCCCAGAATTCTATTCAATGAGTTAATTAGCTGCCTTCAAATATACCTCTGGAACATGTTCCATCAAAGATGGCCCTGGGGGGGGGGTGGAGAATCAGGGGATAGTTAGCAGTTCAGTCTGACTGGAACCCAGAGTGCCCAAAGGGGAATTGTGGGCAATAAGATTGGGCAGGGGGCCATTGGGGGGTCCACCAGTCTGTCCCACTGACAGGATGGTCACCTGTTTTGAGAGATGGCGACGTCAAGGGGGGTGGGAAAAGGATTGGAGGGGCCCCTTTTGTATCCTCAGGGTAAGCCTGGCACTTAGTAGGCGCTTAATAAATGTTGACTGATTGATTGACTCTGCTAGGAAATGGGGAGACAAAGGTAAACAGTGGAAATGTGCCTGCCCCGACATACACACATTCTTCTAATACAGGCGTTTCTACTTGCGATCATTCCATACAAAGGAGTTGATTGTCTACACCGCAGCTTTTTGGGAGGGAGGGAGGAAGGATGGCGATCTGCCTCCTCAGCTTCTAGAAGATCAACCTTGGCTAAGTGGGGTGAATTAGGGGATTTGGGGTACCCCACTACACACGCCCAACTGCCAGGCAAAAATCAAAGGGTGTCTGCCCCCATGGAGGTTCTGTTGTCACCAGTGGCAGAATGGCATCCAGATAAATAGAGTGACGTCAAGACAAAGAGGACTCTGGTAACGGGACTGGCTTAAAGGTAGGAGGTGGCTCGGGAGCCAGGGAAGCCAGGGATGCTTCCCAGACAGGGCTAAGGGCTCTGCTGCCAATCGCTGAGCTGGTTGTTAAATTTCAGTGTAATCCTCGAGAACTTGGAAACGGGAAATGCTACAAATTAAGAGCTGGATTCATTGTTTTGTGGAACATCTAAAGCGATAGAGGAAAATGTTACTAATTCAGATTAAAATTTGCTTTTTTCCCCCAAAGAGCCGTTTGGGTTTTTTTTTTTTGTTTTTACCTCTACCTTCTGTCTTAGCGTGAATTCTGAGACAGAGCTGCACCAAGGTCAGCCATGGAGGAAGTGGCCAAGGCCATATTCGAACCCCACTTCTCCCACCTCCAGGCCTGCTGCTCTATCCACTGAGCTACCCGGCTGCCCTCAAAGAGCTGTTTCTTAGACATTCACCAGCACCACCGTGAGCCTGTGGGCTCCTTCTCCCAACATAACTGGAGGATCGGCTCAGTTTCAGGTAGAAGTTGAGTGGGAATGCCATTGCTTTCCTCTCCAAGTTCACAGAGCCCCTGAAAGGTTCTCTCCTAGAGGCCTCTGGGAAGGCGAGCAAAGATCTGTGTTATAAAGGTTACAAAGAGGAGAGACGTGAAGACAAAGGCCAGTTATGAGGTCATCAAGATGATCTGTGTGGGATTTAAGGTGCTTTAAGAATACCAGTATAAGGGGGCAGCTGAGTGACTCAGTGGATGGAGAGCCAGGCCTAGAGACAGGAGGTCCTGGGTTCAAATCTGGCCTCAGACACTTCCCAGCTGTGTGACCCTGGGCAAGTCACTTCACCCCCATAGCCTAGCCCTTCCTGCTCTTCTGCCTTGGAACCAATACACAATACTGATTCTAAGATGGAAGATAAGGGTTAAAAAAAAAAAGACCTTCTCTGTCCCACTCCCTGCCCCCACCAATCTCTTTTGAAATTTATCCATCCTTTAAGAAGAGGGGGAGAGAGAGCGACCCAGGCTGGCTCACACTGATCCTCGAGGTGACTAGGGCTTGTTGCCACCAACAGAATTGGGGGAATCTGGAAAGAAAAAAGGGTTGAGGGCAATCATGAATTGTTTTGGCCAACATCAATTTGAGAAGCCTTAGGGTAGGTCCAGCAAGAGCTAGCCAGCAGGCAGGGGCAGGATGGTATAATGGACAGGAAGGAAGGAAGCTAAAATTAGAATCAAGAAGACCTGAGTTCAAGTCCCACCTAAGACAAGCGTCTCACCTCTCCCAGCCAGTTTCCTCAGTTCTACTAGCCAAAGGATGGCAACTGGTAGTACTCTCAGGACTGTGGTGAGGTCCAGAAAGTGCTCTTCAAACTTTAAAATAGGTCCTACGTGTCCGTTATGAAGAGATTTTAAATATATTTGTTGCTTTCTTGTTTTTCCTGGCCCGGCTTTCTCCCTGGACCGTGTCCTCAGAGCCAGGTCTTATAGAATGACGTTTTTTGAGTTATTTTTTCCCAGGAGGCCAGTGGTTAGGAGGGAGGGCAGGGCTCTGGTCGGTCTCTGCATAGGGATGATAATTGGGAAAAGGGTTCACCTTGGCCCTAGAGGGGTTGACGTTGGGTCTTGGCTGCTGTTCTGTCCACCCAGCATTCCTCAGCCTCCAATCTCAGCCCCTTCCCCTGGCCCCAGCCCACCCAGCAGACTTAAAGGTGCCACAGGCCCAGGCCCCGGCCCCTGGAGGGGACAATCGCCTCCCCCTTCGTTCTGCCCCGGAGGAGTCCTTCCCCGACGCCCAGGCAGGAAGAGTGCTCGCAGTCCAGAGAGAAGACTTCCTTTATTGGTGGGTGGCAGCCCTGGAAGGAGGGCCAGAGGTCGGAGCTGGGAGGAGTGGGCTGGACCGGGCCCCCCTTCCCCAAGTGGAAGCAGGGCTGAGGGCACACGAGGACTAGCACTGCCTCTGCTCCCCCCACTCCGTCTTGTCCTGGTGGTCAGACCCTGTGATGGAGATCGCGGGATGGAGAAAATATTCAATAGGGGTTGGGGGGAGGAATGAGAGCTTCTCTGGGCTCAGAAGACCCCCCCACCTCCCTTAGCCTGGGCCTGCTGGAAGGTAGGTTGGGGGGAAGATCCTGGTGAAGGCCGGGGGCGCCTGGGGCCCCAGCAGCCCCTTGACAAAGAGGGGGTGGGCTGGAGAGTAAGCTGGAAGGACAGAAGAGGCTCTGGGAGCAGACCTTTCCCCAAGCCTCCAGTGCCAGGCGGCCCCTCGGCCCGGCTTCATACCACAGCACACAGCACCACACACGGAGACCCAGCCCTTCCCCTGTCTCTCCCCATCGAGGCCCAGGGGCGTCGGGGGGCTCCAGGAGAGGGGTCTGGCCTCTCCTGCCTCCAACCTTTCCCCCGTGTTCAGAGGGGATGGCTGGGAAATATTGTCCCCTTCCTCCTCCCCAGGACAGAGGGCTCAGGGCAGGGAGACGGGGCCTCCCTTCCCTTCAACACCTAAAACAAAGCAAACTGCAAACACTGCCCCTTCTCTAGTAACCCAGGGAAGGGTCAAGTCCCCTGGGGGGGGCAGGCAGGCCATCTCTTGGGCCCAGACCTACTGGTTCTCCTCTCTGGCAGCGTGAAGGAGACAAGGACACAGGTCCAGGGTTAGTCCCCTCCCCAGGGAGGTCCCTTCCCCACAAGCCTTGGGAACAGGGGAAGGGGCTTCCCTCCGGCCAGAAGCATGCTGTGCCCTTCCCTTGGGAAAAGAGGGGCTTCACAGCTTGGAGGGAAAACCCCTCATTCCTATCCCCCCACCCACTTCAGCCTCGAAGCCCAAGGGGTCAGCCAGATTTCTGGGGGTTATATAGGGTAAGGGGACAGAGCTGGGGCTTGGCAGGGGGGAAAGGGGGCCCCACCACCTCTTCTCCAGGGACCCAAGTGCCTTACAGTGTCTGATAGGTGCTGTCCTTGGCCCGAACAAAACGGATGAAGAAGAAAGTTACAGCCTGCACACTCAGCACCAGCACGATACCCCCAACGAAGCTGGCCCCATCGAAGCCAGGCGTGTGCGAGTCCAGCGGGGGGACAGTGGCAGGGCTGCCTGGACAGAGGGAACGGGCCGCCGTCATGCTTGGCCTCATCCATTCCTCCCTGACCCCCCCAGCATGCCTGTGCCCAGCAGGGAAGGGCACAAGCGGGGCACGAGAGAACACAGAGAGCCGAAGTGCCCCCCTTCTCTGAAATCATCCAGGCCAGCCCTCGTTTGGCAGAGCAGGATGTTGACCTCCATAGAGATTGAGTAACTTGATCAGGGTCCCACAGCTAGGATACAGCCAAGTTGGCATTCGAACCCAGGTCCTCTGACTCCTGGATATCCGGTGTTTTTTCTCTTTACCAAATGCCAGGTTTCCCACCTCTTCTCTCCTCCGTTCTTTTGCTCCATTCCCCTAACACCTCTCGAGGGAGGCAAGGCAGCTGTTGGCAGTTTTGCAGACAGACCATAGACACACCACCCGGCCAGTGACCCAGCTGCCTCTAGAAGTCACTGCCCTCTGCGGGCCTCAGTTTCTTCTTTTATAAAATAGGGGAGATGGAAAGTCCTTCCTATTCTAAGTGGTCCAAGCCGGAAGGACCCCTCCAGCTCCCAGTGATTGGTAACAGCTGGGCTTAGAACCCAAGCCTCCTGCCTTTTACTGCACCCTCAGGACATTTTTGATCATCCAGTGTTTATATGTGACTCTATCCTTTGGGAAGTCATTTCAAATCAAGGAACACTTTCTCCTGAACCACAGGAGATTCCCATCACCCCCTGCAAGAAGGCGGAAGAATCTCTGTTTGGCAGATGCAGACATCCTTAGGAAGTCTGAGACTAGACTAGGGGTCCCAGGCTCCCTCCGGTGGATTGCTTCCTTCCTGGAAGTCTTCCTTCCCCAGTCCCGAGTCTCCAAGAAGCAGGGCTATCTCTAGGAGAGCAGAGGCATTATGGGTACTGTCCCTCCCTTAGGATAAGATTTCACCTCCTGGCCAGGGGGTTTAGGGATGGGCAGGACCAGATCATCCTAGGACAAAAGGCAGATCAGGTCCCTATCTGAGCCCAGGGACAGGATGAATGGAAAGGAGAGACAAGCCACAAAGAGAAAGAAGAGTAGATGTGGGGAAGCCCTAAAGAGGGAAAGAGGAGGAAGGGGGAAAAAAAAAGAAACCAAGAAAACCAGGAGAGCAGAGCCTGCTGGAGGCAGAGAAAGCTGGCCTGCCTATCAATAATTCAGTCCTTGGGGAGATCTCATTACCCATTGTAATTAATCAAGAGCACCCACTGATCCCTTCCCCCTACCTCAGTGGTCAGAGGCTCTGTCTTGTGACTTCTTCAGATGCCAATGCTGCTCTCCAGCTCCCATGTACACCCCATCCCAAGTTGTGGGGGGAGGTTGGAGTTAGGGACTCCCCCCCTTTTCCCAAGGTATTTAGAACTGGCCCCCCAACAGCATTGGCCTCCTTGACACTGCCATTCTTGGGAGTCTGCTGCCCCAGAGCTGGTCCTCCCACTTCCCACCCAGTGCCTGCCGTAATTCACCCCATACCTGATGTGAATGCCTTTGGCTCCTGAGTGGGTGACTGTGGAGCAGCTGGAAAGACACACTCTGTTATGATCCAGGAAATAAGACTCTAGGATCTTCCCCACTGGAATCTCTCCTCCCCTCCTCTACTGCCTTTGTTCTACTTCCGCTGTGCCAGGCTCTGTGAATCAGCCTCCTTCCCCTGGGTACCAGACCCCCTTATCTGCTTTGAGTTACCTGGGCACAGAGCCGTTCTGTTATAGACAGAGCAGCCTTCCTTGGCTCCCTCTTCCCGAGTTACACAGTGTCCATGTTCTGGAAGAGAGAATAAGGAGGGAAGAGGGTTGGGATGGGAGAATCCCTCAAAGACCTAGCTGAGAAACAAGTTGCCACACTTTCTCAGCCTCCAGGGACCCAAAGGGGCCAGACCAAAGTCTGGGATAAAGAAGATCCCTGGAGGGTTGGGAACACTGAAGTTTTATAAGCTTATGGACTGATAGGGGCAGAGGGGACCTTATTTAAAATGTAGATCAACAACTAGATGAAATCTTGGAGTGGGGAATGGTTAGAGAGACCATTTAGCTCAGGGGTTCTTCACCTGGCACTTGTGGATTTATTTTTTCAAATATTTTGATAATGGTATTCAATACAATTGGGTTTTTTATTCATATGTCTTTTGTTTTATGCATTTTAAAAATCACATTCTGGGAAGGGTCTGTAGCTACAAAGGGGGGGGGGGAGAAGCTAAGGACTCCTGATCTAGGCCAGTTTCCTCATTTTATGGATGAGCAAATCAAGACCAAGAAAAAGCAAAGGACTTGGACAAGATCAAACAGTGCCAGAGCCAGGATGGACCCTAGTTCTCCAGATTCCCAATCCAATCACTATCCATTACATCACATGCCATTTAAGTTCCTTATTACAGAAGAAGCCTTAAAGTAGTAACTCAGAAACTGTTACTGACTGTGTAGGAGTGGGATGGGGGCGGGAGGGGGGCAGCTTATAGAGTTTCATTCTGACAGTTGCAGCAGGCACACCCTCCACCCCCTTTCCTCTTCCAGGCCCCTTACCTGGCTCCTCACCCCCACAGTGTTCCCACACACAGCCTGAGAGGTTTCGAGTGGGTTCCCCCTCCACGCAGCGCCTGCAGGATTCCAGCTGCTTGCATTCTGCAACAGCAGCAGGACCCCAGATGTTAAACCCGAGCAGGCCAACCTCTACCTGCTTTACCTGGGGCAGGGGAAGAAGGGGGACCCAGGCTGAGGAGGGAGGGAGGGGGCTCCCAGCATCCAAACACCCCCGCTCTCTTATCTGTTGCCAAATGAGTAGGGGCCAGCTGTTTCCCACTCCCCATCCCCAGCAGCCGGCTCTTGCTGACGCTCATCCTTCCCCCGAGGCCCCAAGGGCTGTGCGGATCTAGCTAGCTGGGAGGATGAACTAGGGGCAGGTTGCACGCTTGACCTGGGGAAAGAGCTGGAAGCAACCACATCTGGGGAGGGCAGGGCTCCTTCATCCTGGCCAGAAGAGGTCTGCCCGAGAGGGTGAGGTGAGAGCGCCCGTCCACACCCGGCTGCCCCCACCTGGCCCCCCCACTCACCGGCTGCTGCGAGCTGGGCACAGAGCAGGAGGCAGCAGCAGCCGCTGCACAGCGCAGCCCGGAGGGCCAGGGGCCCCGGCACGGCCATGGGCTCAGGGGGAGGACGCTGCTCTTAGGGCTGGGCACAGGAGCACTGCTGGAGAGTTCTGGGCTGACACGGGGCAGCTGGGGAATGTCAGCACCTGGCGAGCCCTGGCTACCTGGGCAACTGGGGTGGGGCCCGGAGAACTAGGAGGCGGGGTCCAGAGCTGGAGGCGGGGCCAGAGACCAAATGGGCAGGGGCGGGTGTGGGAGGGAGGGCTAACAAGGTGGGCGCGGTGTGGGGAAGAGGACGGAGGACCCGCCCCCCAGGGCGTGGAGAAAATCATTTACAGAGGGTAGAACGAGGTCTGGCAGCAACAAAGGCGTGGCCAAGAGCTTGGGGCGGGGCCAAGAGAGTGGTAGGATGCAGGGCCAGAGGGAGGAGGAATCAGGAGGTCAGCGGACCCAGGAGCACGAGGGGGACCCAAATAGGAATGGGGTCCCTGGGCCCGGTAATGCAGAGGCCACACACCTCCCAACTAGACATACTAGGGGCGGACTACGGTGTGGGCGTGGTGTGAAAGGCGGGGCTTAGATGGGCGTGGCGGGCTGGTATTAAAGGACAATATTTTGGGATTGGCCCAAGCGAGAGACACCACAATGGGGAGCCAAGTCCCCGATGTTCCATCCTGAAGAGAGCCTTCCTCCTAAGGATCTGCTTCACACGATCTGGATTTTTCAATCAATCAATCAAATAAGCATTTATTAAGCGCCCACTATATATGAGGCACTTTGCTAAGCACTGGGAGATTCAAAGAAAGGCAAAAACATGGGCCTTTTAGGAGTTCATACAGCCAACCCCTTCATTTTATAGAGAATCTGAAGCCCAGAGAAGAAGATACTTTGACCAAACAACAAGCATCTTTTAAGAGCCCACTTTGTGCTCAAAAAAATGTGCTAGATGGGGCAGCTGTGTAGCTCAGTGGTTTGAAAGGGAGGTCCTGGGTTCAAATTGGCCTCAGACACTCCCTAGCTGTGTGTCCCCGGGGAAGTCACTTAACTCTCATTGCCTAGCTCTTACTGCTCTTCTGCCTTAGAACCAATATTGATTCTAAGTCAGAAAGTGAGGGTCTTATGTTTTTTTTAATGTGCTAGATGTTAGGAACAGACATAAAAATGAGAGCCCCTGTTCTCAAGAAGATGACTCCTACTCATCCTGTGGCATGTTAGTAGCAGGGCTCAGACTGGAACTGAAGGACAAATAACCCAAAAGAGGCAAAGGGTTTTGGTGGACAGACGATCACAGTGGTAGAAGGGCCACCTCTGACTGGGCCAGACCAAGCCTTCTGGACCTGCCTCTAAATACAAGCAACTCTTTAAGACTATCCATGGCAAAGGAGTTAGTCATCTTTGTTGTAAAAGGGAGATTTCTTCATTGCCCTGATGAAATCACAGACCTGGTCAAAATCATGGTCATGTGGGGTAGCAGGGTGGCTCAGTGAATAGAGAGTCAGGACTAGAGACAGGAGGTCCTGGGTTCAAATCTGACCTCAGATACTTCTTAGCTGTGTGACCCTGGCCAAGTCACTTGACCCCCATTGCCTGACCTTCCCTGCTTATACATGTCTGTTTCTAAGACAGAAGGAAAGGGTTTAAAAAGAAAATAATGTTCAAGGTCTTGTGCTTGAAGCTCTGGATATCTATATAAGAGACTCTGTTCTCAGAGAATTTACTGTGCTGTGGTGGGGAAACCTACAGAGCAGGAAATACAAGAGATGTACAAAATTATTTCCAGTGGGAGAGGGAGATGCTGCCTCAGGGAAAAACTGTCCTTCAGGAAGTGATGCTGGAGCTGAGCCTTGAAGAGCTCTCGGGGGCTCTAAGTGATTGTGATGAGGAGGGATTAGCCTGTGCACACAGATGGAAGGTGGAAAGGCATGTAGAGGGACCAACGAGTAAGCTGGTCTGGTGAAGTGTGTGTCTGTGTGCCTGTGTCTGTCTGTCTGTCTGTCTGTCTGTCTGTCTTTCTGTCGGTCGGTCTGTTTTCTCACTGGTAGAATCTGCTTGGAAAAATAGTCAGGTTGTGAAGGGTTTTCAATGTCAAAAATTTAGATGAGCCTAAATATCTTAGGGGTAATAGGGAGCCCATGAAGATTCCCAAGCAGGGGAATGACCTGGTCAGATCTGTGTTTCAGAAATAAGGATTTTGGCAGTCGTGTGGAAGATGGATTGGAGCAGGGAGATTACTGGAGGCAGGGAGACCAGTTAGGCTGTTGGAATAGCCCAATGGAAAGGTGATGAAGCTCTAAATTCAGGTGACAGTTGTGTGAGTAGACAGAAGGGGAGGGAGAAATGGATGAAAAAGCCACTTATTAAGCATTTACTATCTGTTGGGACACTCTCTTCTTTTGGAGCTGCTCCTGCTCAGGCTCTGCTGGCTCTTGATCCAGGCTTCATCTGCTACCTAGGGGGATCCCCCAAGGCTCTTTCCTGGATACTTTTTCCTATTCCCCCCATTTTCTCTCATCTCTCTTGTTTGGTGCACTCATCAGCTCCCAAAGACTCAGTTATCATCATCTCTGCCGATGGCTCTTAACATTTATTTATTCAGTCCTAACCTTTCTCCTTGACCCCCAGTCTTGCATCTGCTACTGCCTGTTGGACATCTTGAACTCGATGTCTTATAGATATCTTAAACTTGACATATTCAAAACCAAAGGCATTATCATCCCCCCTAAAACTCTCTCTACTTGACCAAAAGGTGGGTAGAGTGGTGGGCCTGGAGAGTTCAAATCCAGTCCCAGATACTTACTAGCTATGCAGTTCTGGGAAAGGAATTTAACCTCTATTTACTTCAATTTCCTCATCTCTAAAATGGGGATAATAATAGCATCCATCTCCCAGGGGCATTGTGAGAATCAAATGAGATAATACTTGTAAAACACTTAGTGCCTGGTACATCGCAGGCACTTAATAGATGCTTTCCCCCATCCTCTTCCTAATTTCCCTGTTACCATTGGGGGTACTTCCACTTTCCCAAGTCACCCAGTCTAGAAACCAAGGTGTCATTTTTTTTAAATCCTTATCTTCCATCTTGGAATTAATACTGTGTATGGGTTCTAAGGCAGAAGAGCAGTAAGGGCTAGGCAATGGGGGTTAAGTGATTTGCCCAGGGTCACACAGCTGGGAAGTGTTGAGGCCAGATTTGAACCTAGGACCTCCTGTCTCTAGTTCTGGCTCTCAATCTACTAAGCCACCTGGATGCCCCTGCCTTTTTTTGTTAACTCTTATTTTCGTCATATCAATTCTAAGACAGAAGAGGGGCCAGGGCCAGTCAATTGGAGTCAAGTGACTTGCCAAGGGCCACATAGCTAGGAAGTGTCTGAGGATAGATTTGAACTCAGGTTGATCCTCCTGTTTCTAGGCCTGATGTTCTATCCACTTTGCTACTTAGCTACTCACAAGGTATCTACTTCAACTCACTACTCTCATTCACCTTAACTAAGATATTGCCAAGTCCTGACAAATCTACTTCATATTTCTCCTTTGTGCTCCCTTTTCCACTTACATTGTGGTAAAGGCCCTCCTTATGTCACATCTGGATAATTGCAATAGCTTCCTGTGTTCTCTTCCTGCCTTAAGCTGCTTTCCCTACCCCATGCATCCTTCCCTCATCTGTCAAAGTGCTCTCCCTAAAACAAAAGTCTGATGATGCCACTCCATTCTTCAATAAATTCCAGGGGCTCCCTATCATCCTTAGGCTCAATATAAAAATCCTCCACCATTCAAAGCCCCCTAGTAATCTAGCTCCCTCCTACTTTTCCAGTCTTTTAATATCTTCTTCTCCTCCACACACTTTTCTTTTATTTATTTTCTCTCTCTGTCTCTCTGTATGTCTCTCTCTCTATCTCTCTCTGTCTCTCTGTCTCTGTCTCTCTCTCTCTTTCTCACTCTCTCTCTCACTCTCTCTTTCTCTCTCTCTCTCTCTCTCTCTCTCTCTCTCTCTCTCTCTCTCTCTGTGTGTGTGTCTGTTTCTCTATCTCACTGGCTCTCTCTATCTCTCTATCCATATATTCGCCTTTCTGTTTAAAACCTTACCTTCTGTTTTTGTGTCAAGTCTAAGACAAAAGAGTGGTAAGGGCTAGGCAATTGGAGTTAAATGACTTGCCCAGCCAATGGCTGAGCAAGATTTTGTATATGGTTATAATGGAATACTTTTGCATCATGAGAAATGACATGCAGGATAAGTTCAGAAAAACTTGGAAAGACTTCTGTGAAGTGAGCAGAACCAGGAGAATAATGTATACAGTAACTGAAATACTGTACAATGATCCACTGTGAGGAATTAAATTATTATCTGTTGGGAGTCATCAGGACACAATGCCTTGATAAAGTCACTCCTGGTAACTAAGAGGTCACAAAGTGGCTCATTGGCAATTATCAGCAAAATAAGTTCCCAAGATATCTGCAAGGGACCCATGATGAAAAATGCTATCTACAACCAAAGAAGGACCTGATGGAGTCAAGTGGTAGTCTCTCAGTGACCGAGAATGACAATTGTCTTTGTGCATTATCATCTACTGATGTACCCTCATGTGGCTTTGGAGTCCAAAGGCTGAGGCACACAGTTTGTGGCACACCGGGCCTGGGACTCCAGTTGTTACGGGAGGTGCGGTTGTGGCCTGGTGTCGGCATTCACGTGCAGCAGCAAGACGTCGACGTCGTTCATCTTCAAAGATGGTGGCAGCATGGTGAATGTGGGTTCACCAGCTGCTTCTGTCAGAGGCAGCGAGTTCTAGTTGATTTGGTGTCATGCCAGCCCACTTCAAGTTGGACTTTAGCTGATCCTTGAATCTTTTCTTTGGCCGGCCTTTTTTCCTGAGTCCAGCTGACAGTTCACCATAGAATACCTGCCTTGGTATTCGCTGTGGGTCCATGCGGATGACGTGTCCAGACCATCGTAGCTGGGTTTTGAGGACCATGACTTCGATGCTGGTGGAGTTGGCTCTGTCGAGGACTTCCTGGTTGGTGATTCGGTCCTGCCATTGGATCCTCATGGTTGACCGGAGAGAGCGTTGGTGGAATTGCTCCAGCTGATTCATGTGCTTCCGGTACAGTGTCCATGTCTCGCAACCATACAGGAGCGAGCTGAGGACCGCTGCGTTATACACTTTGAGCTTCGTCGCAGTGCTTACACCGCTGTGTTGGAGGACTTTGCAGCACAGCCACCCGAGTGCCCGGCTGGCCTTTTGGATCCTGGCATTAATCTTGTGGTCTAGAGACCCGTCGTTGGCGATGGTGCTGCCCAGGTACTTGAGAGTGTTGACCTTAGAAAGCTGCGTGCCATCAATTGTAATGCACGGCTGGGTAGTTGGCCTCCCTGGTGCAGGTTGGAACAGCACCTCTGTTTTGCTGAGGCTGATAGTCAGGCCAAACAGTTTTGTTGTGGTAGAGAACCTGTCCACAATGGTTTGGAGATGATTTTCTTGGTGGGCCATGAGAGCACAGTCATCTGCGAAGAGAGCTTCCAGGATGAGTCTCTCTGTTGTCTTTGTTTTTGCAGTCAGGCGGCGAACGTCGAATAGTGAGCCATCCAGTCGGAATTTGATGTAGACGCCCAGGTCTAGATCCATCACAGCATGTCGTAATACTTGGGTGAAAAATAGGTTGAATAGTACCGGAGTGAGGACACAGCCTTGTTTCACGCCATTGGAGATGTTGAAGCAATCGGAAGTCTCTCCACCAGATAGGACTTCCCCTGTCATGTCAACATGAAAGAGCTGGATCAGTTTGACGAATTTTGCTGGGCAACTGAGCTTGCTGAGGATCACCCACAATGCATCCCTGTTCACTGTGTCGAATGCCTTTGTCAGGTCTATGAAGACAATGTAGAGACTCAGGTTCTGCTCAAGGCATTTTTCCTGCATTTGCCTCACCGTGAAGACCATGTCGATGGTGCTGTGATCTGGTCGGAAGCCACATTGTGATTCAGGCAGGTTCTGCTCTGAAACAGATGACAGGAGTCTGTTGAGTATTGCAGATCAAAGCATGCCATCTTTCGCTTATTTCCTTCATGAGTTTTTTATTGTTGGTGTGACACGTATCTTCTGTCACAACATGGAAAATATGGAAATATGTAGTTTTTTTAAAGCATTGGTATGACCTATAAAAGACATTTCCTGCCTCAAGGCATTGTGTGGCAGGATAGGGAGGGAGAGAATCCAAATTGCAAAATGTTAGAAAACAATTATAGGGGCCAGTTGGGTGGTTCAGTGGATGTAGAGCCAGGTCTAGAGATGGGAGGTCCTGGGTTCAAATCTGGCCTCAGACACTTCCAGGTGGTGTGACCCTGGGCAAGTCACTTGACTCCCATTGCCTAACCCTTACCACTCTTCTGCCTTAGAACAAATACACAGTATTGATTCTAAGGTGGAAGGTAAGGGTTTAAAAAAATAGAAAGAAAACAATTGTAAAAATTGTTTCTACATATAATTGACCAAAAAAAAAACCCTATAAGAAAGGGTTTTTTTTAAAACCATAAAAAGTAAAGCAATATGTCTAAGATCATACAGCCAGGAAGCATCTGAGGTCATATTTGAACCCAGGTCCTCCCATCTCCATGCCTAGGGCTCTATCCACTGTGCTACCTACATGGTCCTTCCACATTCTTTTCTATCCAGTGACCCTGGCCTCTTGCTGTTCCAGGAACAAAGCACTCCCATTTCTTGACTTTGGACATCTTCTCTGGGTCTCATGCCTGAAATGCTTTCCTTTCCCAACCCTCTTTCCTGGCTTCCTTGGCTTTGAGTCCCAACTAAAAATTCACCTTTCCCAAACCTGCTTTGTGTTAGTCCCCCTCATTCCACTGATTATCTCCAATTTATTCACAGCTCTACCTTGTTTGTACCTAGTCCACAGCATGATGTCTTTCTGGCTCAACTCTGAGTTCCTTGAGATCAGAGACTGTCTTTTGCCTTTCTTTGTGGCCCCAACACTCAGCACAGTTGGTGTCTTGGCACACAGGAGGCACTTAGGAAGTGCTTGTCGATGACTGGCCTGGCATTGTGCTAAGGATAGGGGATACAAGCAGAAAAAAAAAGGAAGACAATCCCTTCCCACAAGGAGTTAACACCGTAACAGGGAGGAGACCATATAGAGGACAATGTTGTGCTGGGAGGGCTGTTTACTTCCCGTTAAATTCCAAAATGGGCAGTGGAACCAGAGTGGGCAGTGGAACCATGGGGCAATTGATTGAGGGTCCTTTCAAAGACTGGCAGTGCTGCTTTGCTAGAGCTGGAGAAGGGGAGAGTATACATTGGAAAGGTGGGGAAAGGTGGGGAGGAGATGAAAATGAATCTTCAGGGGTTCCTGGGAGGGCAAACGGTTTCTGGTGTTGTGCTTTGGAGAATGGCAGCCGGAAAATGGGACTGTCTTCAACAAAAATAGCTAAAAGGCAAGGGCACTGATTTGGAGTGAGAATCTGCATTCCTGCATTCAAATCCTGAATTCCTGCTTTGCCACTTACCACCTGTTAGAAATTGACCGATTATCGAATCTCTCTCTCTCTCTCTCTCTCTCTCTCTCTCTCTCTCTCTCTCTCTCTCTCTCTCTCTCTCTCTCTCTCTCTCTCCTCTCTCTCTCTCTCTCTCTCTCTCTCTCTCTCTCCCCTCTCTCTCCCTCTCTCTCTCTCTCTCTCTCTCTCTCTCTCTCTCTCTCTCTCTCTCTCTCTCTCTCCCTCTCTCTCTCTCTCTCTCTCTCTCTCTCTCTCTCTCTCTCTCTCTCTGTCTCTGTCTCTGTCTCTCTGTCTCTGTCTGTCTCTCTCTCTCTGTCTGTCTGTCTCTGTCTCTGTCTCTCTCTTTCTCTCTCTGTTTCCTCAACTATGTATGGGTGTTTTCAACAGCTGGTGCCATGATGTATCCCTCAGAACCCTAGAGTTCCAGTAAACACTCCTTTTTCCTAAATATAGTACAGTACCCCCAGATCAAAGTGGTTCTTGAGGTGGTTAAAATAGTCCTGAGGACAAAAGCAAGTAAAAGGCAAAGAGCAGGGAAGTTCCTCAGTATCTTAAGACTGATGGTTTGGAGCTAACTTAGTGGCTAGGGTGCCAGATCAGTCTACCTAGGGTGTAAAATGGACTCACACTGCTTAAGATCTGTTGGATGACTTTCTTCGATAGTGTGGGAGGGACTACAGGGGATCAACTCAAGCCTCCCTAGGTCCACTAGCATTATGGCTCACAAGAAGGAGGCTTGGGGGCACAGTTAGTGGACAGAGTGCCAGGCATGGAGTCATGATGATGTAGGTTCAAATCCATCCTCAGACACTTCCTAGCTGTGTGACCCTGGGCAAGTCACTTAATTCCTGTTGTTTAGCCCTTGCCATTCTTCTGTCTTAGAAGTGATACTAAGTCAGAGAGGGTTTAAAAAAAAGAAGGGTAGATGTTGATCAAGGGAGTTCTCTCAACAATTTCTCTCATCAGTTTGCAGGGAGATGAGCTTTTGTTTGGGGCTTTGATTGTGTTTTCCTGTGAAGGTCTGTGGACATTCCTTGGGTTTCACTGATGGTGGCTTTTTGGGAGGTGAATTCGTTGGCTCTTACTCTTGTAGAACAGACGGTAAGGGAAGAGCCCACACCATCTGCTATGTCATCATCGTGCTGGCCTATGAAGGGGAGCTGCCAGACCTCCCTTTCTTCCATGGCTACCTCTCTTTCACAGAAGTTCTGAGCATAGCAGAGCTCACAATGAAACTGAACCTTGGTGCAAGAGTCCAAGTCCTTCATTCCTCCTTCCCACATCCACACATACTAAAGAACCATTAACCCTTGCTTCAGATTAAAGGCCCATAGCTGAAACAGGCAGACATGCTCTCTCCATATGCCCCTGCTTTCTAGCCTTGGAGAGTCCCTGGCACAATCTCTCCACCAAATGGCAGCCATAAAGAGAGGGACTGTGTGGACTGAATGGCGAGAGTATCGGAAGCCTTACTTCCTAGCAAAAGTCAGGGATTCCTTGGAAGTCCAGATCAGGGACTCAAATTTCTCTTGGAGAACAAGAATTTCCTAGGCAATATAACTCTTGTCAAGGGAAGAGAATTTCCCAAACAGCCCCTGATGCTTGAGGAACAGTAGTAAGGAACAAAAACTGTGATGCCGGAGGAAGCAAGAGATCTGAACTTTCTACTCTTCTTTTAATATTTTCTTTTCCTCAATTATATGAAAAAATAATTTTTGACCTTCATTTTTTAAAAATTTGAGCTTTTTTCTCCCCCTCCCTCCTTCTCTTCCTCTTTCTCCAGGAGGCAAGCAATCTGATATAGATTCTACATGTGCAACAATGTAAAACATTTTTTCCATATTAGTCATTTTGTGGAAGAGACTTTGAAGGAACAACAACAATGAAGAAAAAGAAGAAGAAAGACTGTGAAATGTAGCATGTCTCAGTCTGCATTCAGATTCCATCAGCTCTTTCTCTAGAGACAGATGGCATTTTTTCATCTTGAGTCCTTGGGGATTGTCTTAGATCACTCACTGTATTGCTAAGAATAGTTGTCATTCACAATTGTTCATCATATAATATCATTGTTACTGTGTACACTGTTCTCCTGGTTCTGCCTCACTTTTCTCTGCATCAGGTCATGTAGGTGTTTCAGGTTTTTCAGAAATCACATTTTTAATCATCCTTCCTTCCTTCCTTCTTTCCTTCTTTCCTTCTTTCCTTCCTTCCTTCCTTCCTTCCTTCCTTCCTTCCTTCCTTCCTTCCTTCCTTCCTTCCTTCCTTCCTTCCTTCCTTTCTTTCTTTCTTTCTTTCTTTCTTTCTTTCTTTCTTTCTTTCTTTCTTTCTTTCTTCTTTCTTTCTTTTCTTTCTTTCTTCTTTCTTTCTTTCTTTCTTTTCTTTCTTTCTTTCTTTCTTTCTTCTTTCTTTCTTTCTTTCTTTCTTTCTTTCTTTCTTTCTTTCTTTCTTTCTTTCTCCTTCCATCTTAGAATCAATACTCTGTATTGGTTCCAAGGCAGAAGAACAGTAAGGGCTAGGCAATGAGGGTTAAGTGACTTGCCCAGGGTCACCTGACTAGGAAGAATCTGAAGTCAAATTGAACTCAGACCTCCCATCTCTAGGCTTTGCTCTCAATTCACTGAGCCATGTAGTTGCCCTCTTCTCATCATTTCCTATAGTATAATAGTATTCCATCACTACCATTATACCACAATTTATCAGCCATTCTCTCATTTTCCAGTTATTTGCCACCACAGAAGATATTTTTATCCAAACAAAATCCTTTCTCCTGTTTTTTAGACCTCGTTGGGATGTAGACCTAGTGGTGATATTGCTGGATCCAAAGATCTGCAAATGTTTTAAAGCCCTTTGGGCATAGCTGAACTTTGTGCTCTTGATGTTACTATGAATCATGTGGCCAGTGTGTGTATTTACATTGGGGACAAGGATGTGCTTCCTCCCTCTCAGCCCCACATAGGCTTCTCTTCTAAGGGGAATCCAAACAGAAATTACAGAGCTGGAGGACTTAAGATTCTATAGGAAGGGGGAACCCAATGGAGACAGAATTTGTTATTGTTTATGGGGCTTCTATGGGTCTTTTGTGTTTTCTCCATAGTTTGTGGCTCCTGTGAGTCTACATTTTCTTTGGGGAGGAATAAAGGTTATATTCTACTCTGTAAATGAATTGTCACCCTGAATGCTTGCATGGGATCCTGGGGAATCTCCTTATCTATATCTACAGAGACCTATATATGCCTCGGGCTGGGGGTAGTTCCCAGGGTTGTGATTGGTCTTGTGGGAGTCTAGAGGCCCAAGGCGCTGGACCACAAACTACATATAAAATATGGAGTGTGTGTGTTGTGTGTGTGTGTGTGTGTGTGTGTTGGGGGAACTGGATTAGGTGATCTCAAAGTCCCTTCTAATTCTAAATCCATGATGCAAAGTCATCATCTTGCCCCAAACCAGACCTCCTCTCAACCAGTAATTGCTAGCACCTATCAGCTAAACTCAAGCTTAAAAAAAAAATTATTCCTTAGTATCTCATACCTTCCCACCCCAGAGAAGGCATCACATGACAAAAAAAGATATGTGTGTGTGTGTGTATAGAGAGATTGATTATATCTTTCATGTTTCCATTTTTCAGTTCATTCTCTAGAAATGACATTCACAAGTTATTCTTCAGTATTAATTCTATAGTTGCATACAATTTCCTCTTGGTTCTACTCATTTCACTCTTCATTACTTCCTGTAGAGTTTCCTAAGTTTAAAAAAATTCACCTGCTCATTGTGTTTTACAGCACAGAAATATCCCATTGCAATCTCATATCGTAATTTGTCCAGCCATTTTCCCAGTTGATGGACATTCCCTCAATTTAACTCTGAGCTCCAGTCATAGCTTAGACCCTTTCTTCTCTCTTACATATCATTAAGTCTTGTCTTTCTTCCTTTTCTTCTAGTTCCTTTCTTTTTTCCCACAAGCCCTATCCTGGTGCAAGCTTTCATCACTTCTATGGATTATTGAAATAGAAAGCTTGACTCCTGTTTCCAGGCTTTCCCCTTCCAACTATCTTGCATACTAGGCTCTAGTTAAATAATTCCTCTGCTCTAAAACTTTCAAGTGCTCCCTAGTACCCTATTGGATCAATTCCTTGCTCCTCTGTTTGGATTGTCTACTCCTACCCACAACCCTACCTACCTAGTTCTTTCTCTCATTTCTTCCCAAGATCCTGACACCATCTCCTCAGGCCAGGTCTCTCTTATACATTAGAAAGAGCCCCTTTCTATGTGTATCCATACTTTGATAACTGCTTATTCTTCCTTCCAGACTTAGCCTTGTCCTCCACTTTTTCCATCTACTGGGCATGCTTCCAGGTGGCCTTCCTTGACTACCTAAGCATATTGTGAGGCTCTCTCTCCTCTGACACTGGTCAGTGCCATTTCCAACCTCCAATGTGACACTGGTGTGTCCCTCAGGACTCTCAAAGACTGGGTATGCATGAGGAATGGGGACTAGATAGACCACATCGTCTGCCAAGTACCTGGAGGGCTTTACCCTCTTGTTTTCCAGTATACACAAATCAATAAGCCAAAGGTACATTTCGTTACTA
>NC_077230.1:378672304-378692304 GCF_027887165.1 Monodelphis domestica | reverse complement strand
CTGGAACACAGAATCTATGTTAAAAGAGTAATGTGAAATAAATCTGGGAGGCTAGAGAAGGATTGTGAAGGCTTTAAATGCCAAGCTGAGGAGTTGAGAGGCATGGGGGGCTTGTGGAAGGAGTAAGAGAGACTCAGCTTCTCATCCTGCCTCAGATGTGTGACTATGGGCAAGTTAGGTAAATTCTCTAAGCCTCAGGTCCTTGGCTGTAAAATGAGGGGGTTGGACATGGACTCTGTGGTTCCTTTCAGCTCTAAATCTAGGATTCAATTAGATTATATTTTATCCCAGAGTAAGTAGGGAGCTACTGAAAATGTTTGAGCAGGGGAGTGACTGGCCCATTTTGGGGAGATGTTTTTGGCTTGGTCAGCTGTTCCTGGCACATGACACTCTTCTCATTTCTGTATCTTCCATGCCTAGAATACACTCCCTTCTCACCTCTATGTCTTGGAGACCTTGGTTTCCTTGAAAATTCAAATTGAACGCCACTCTTACTATGAGATGCTTTTTTTATTTGAAAATTTTTATTTAATTAATTGATTTGGAATTTTTTCCATGGTTCCATGAATAATGTTCTTTCCCACCCCTCCTCTCAGCCCCCTCCGGTAGCTGACGAGCAATTCCACTGGCTTCTACATGTGTCACTGATCAAGACCTATTTCCATGTTATTGATATTTGCACCAGGGTTGTTTAGAGTCTACATCCCCAATCATATCCCCATCGACCCATGTGATCAGGCAGTTGTTTTTCTTCTGCGTTTCTGCTCCTACAGTTCTTCCTCTGGATCTGGAAAGTGTTCTTTCTCATAGGTCCGATGAGACCCTTCTTGATCACCATAGCTGCTAACACCTTCTTTGCCAAGGTTACTCTAGATCCCCTCTGTATGCTTTTTATATAATTAAATGCGTGTCTTTTGTCTTTGTATTCCCAAGGCTTGGCACAGCAGCTAGGTGCTGCTGTAGATAGAGCACTAGGTCTGCAGTCAGGAAGACTTGAATTCGAATCTGCCCTCTGATGCATATTAGCTGGATGGCCCTGGGTAAATCAGTTAAGCTGCTTGCTTCTGTTTCTTCATGTGTCAAATGAGCTGAGAAGGAAATGACAAACCACTCCTGTATCTTTGCCAAGAAAACCCCCAATGGGGTCAGGAAGAGTCAGACTCGACTGAAATGCCTAAACAATTTCCAGTACTCGCTCATCACAGGACATGGCACAGAGTGCAGGTTTAATAAATGCTTGTTGATTAACTGATTGATTGGAAGCTAATTGGAGAATGGGAGAGGGAGAGAGAGGGAAAGAGAGAGAAAGAGAGAGAGAGAGAGAGAGAGAGAGAGATTGAGAGAGAGAGAGAGAGAGCGAGAGAGAGAGAGAGAGAGAGAGAGAGAGAGCTGGAAGCAGAGAGGCCAGGTAGGAGCCCATTGCATCAGTCCTGGGGAGAACTGATGAGCCTGACGGAGGCTGTTGTTGGCTGTGTGTGTGCAGAGAAGGGAACAGATGTGAGAGATGTTGGGGAGGTAGAATTGACAAGACTTGGCAACTCATTAGATGTGGAGGGGGTTGGGGAGCAGTGAGAGAGAGAGAGAAACGAATCAAGGATGACTCGGAGATGGAGACAGGTTGTTATTTCGAGTACTTTCTATGTGAAAGCAGGGAGAGAGAGAAGATGGGAGCTTGAGTGGATGGCAGGGTCAAGTCCCTCAGGGGAGGAAGACCTGGGCATGTTCGTAGGCAGCAGGGAGGGAGCTGATAATAATATCTCTAGCACTTGTATAGCATTTTACATCTATTTTTTCCTTTTATCCTCATAATAACCCTGGGAGGTAGGTGCTATTATTATCCCCATTTTACAGAGGGAGAAATTGAAGAAGACAGATATTAAATGACTTGCTTAGGGTCACACAATTAGGAAGTATCTGAGGCCAGATTTGAACTCAGGTCTCCCTAACTCTATCCACTATATCCCCTAAGTGCTAAGACATGTCTGCTTATTAAGGAGAGATTGAGGGTGAAAATGAGAAGGATCAAAAGGGCAAACTCTCATAAAGGATGGGAAGTGAGAAGCCCCAGGGCACAAGTAGAGAGGATGACTTTGGTGACAAGGGACACCTTTCCCCCATAGACTGAACCAAACAGGAGAGAATGGAAGGTGATACAGAAGGATTTCAAGGTATTAAATGAGGCTAAGAGGGAGCTCAAGATGGATGGATTCAGTTTTGTCGATAAAACTGGATGGTCTTCTGCTGAAAGGGAAGAGGTGATGAAGGCAACTTGAGGAGTCAAGAGGTTTGGATAGCTGCTCAGGGGAGTGTGAGAGATGGAAGAATGAAAGGATTTCCATGTAGTTGTAGAGGTCCAATTAAGCTTAGGTAACATGAAATTACAGTAGGCCAGTCTACTCAATTGTGTGACTTCCTTCATTATGGCATGTGAAGTTGTTATGACTTCCCCATCATTGTGGGTAAAGTTGTGTGTCCTGTCCATCATTGTATAGGAAGTCATATGACTTCCTCCATGATTGTGGGAGAAGTTGACTTCTCTCATCGTTGTATTTGAAGTTGTTGACTTCTGTCATCAAAGTGGGAGAAGTTGTTGACTTCTCTCATCATTATATATGAAGTTGTATGACTTCCTCCATTATTGTGTGTGAAGTTGTTGACTCCCTCCCATCTTTGCTTGACTAAATAAGAATAGGAGTGAAGAAAGTAAATGGTACAAGGTAAGCCAAAGCAGGCCTGGGATTAGCACAAGGGGGAAGAGGAAGGTCAAGATTAAAAATGAGGTCAGAGTAGAGAATTGGGAAAACAGGGAGGAATGGAAGATTTAGAGCTGCAAGGAACCTAAGGGGCCATCTTGTCCAACTCTCTTACTTTACAGATGAGTAAACTGAGGCTTAGAAGTTTAAGCAACTCTCCTGAGGTCACACAACTAGTACATGGCAGAGGCAATATTTGAACCAAGGTCTTCATGACTGCAAATACATCTAAAGTACTATCTTTTCATGGAGAAAATGTAGCTTATGGAAAGGTTGAAAAATATGGAGAGGAAGAGGCAGCTAGGTGGTTCAGTGGATAGAGAACCAGCCCTAGAGACGGGAGGTCCTGGGTTCAAATGTGGCCCCAGACACTTCCTAAATGTGTGATCCTGGGTGAGTCATCTAACCCCAATTGCCTAGCCCTTGCTACCTTTCTACCTTAGAACTGATACTAAGTATGGATTCTTAGAAGTTAAGGGTTTAGTAGCTGGGTGGCTCAGTGGATTGAGAGCCAGACCCGAAGGTGAGAAGTCCTGGGTTCAAATTTGACCTCAGACATTTCCCAGCTGTGTGGCCCTTGGCAAGTCACTTAACCCCCATTGCCTAGCCCTTACCTCTCTTCTGCCTTGGAACCAATACCCAGTATTGATTCTGAGGTGGAAGGTGAGGGTTTAAAAGAAAAAAGAAGAAGCTAAAGGTTTATATATTTATATTTATCCTCATTCCTTGTCACCTTAGGGAAAGAGTAAAAGAGAAAAATGAAAGGACGGGAGGTTGTGGTCAGGGAGAAACTTCCTCGAATGTGAGCCTGAGAAGGGGTAAAGATGCAAGGCATGGGTGCTGGGGAAATTGAAGAACTGGGAAGGCATTCCATTGCTGTGCATATTTTTGTAAGGGAAGGGATTGGGAGCCTGCTAAGGGCATGACAATGGGTGATGAAAGTGCCCAGATCCCTGGTTTGGGGCATACTCAGACATGCGGGTTCTGTTGGATTGGCTGTGTGGGGAACAGACTGACTGTTAGGAAGCCAAGAACCAGAGGTGGGGTACATTGAAAAGGCATTGAGAAGCCAGAGTGAAGGGATCACTGTTCTCTTCCTCCCTGGTAGCACTTAAGGGAAGAAACCTGCTGGAAGGAAGCACTCTAAGCTTGGAGTTAGGAAGACCTGAATTCAAATCTAGCCTCAGATACTTCCTAGCTAGGTGACCCTGGGCAAGTCACTTCACCTCTGATTGCCTGACAAAAGGATCTGCTGGAGAAGGAAATGAGAAACCACTCCAGTATCCTTGCCAAGAAAACCCCGTGAATAACTATTGTCCATGGGTTCCCAGCTGAACATCAATATAGCACAAGCCTTGGATAGGGAGAAGCGAAGGACCTGCCTCATGGAAGGTCAGCCTGTGACTGTGTCTCTGCCCTTTGCCCCTTTCTGTTTATCCTTTCCTGTTTTAGGCGAGAGTGACAACGGCTGTAATTTTGGGACCTCGGAAAGGTCAGGAGAGGGAGTCACTGTTAATCCAGGAGCCAGAGAGAGTCCATGCTGGGATGTAATGGGGAAGCCAGATGGTGAGGAACAAAGTCTCAAGTGACCTTCCTGGCCCAGTCTAGCAGCAGCAGAGATGCAAACTCATTTATTTATTAGTCATGCTGCATTTGGAAGGGAACTTACTGGAGAGAATACTGTAGCAGAACTCTGCTAAGTGATCTTCCTCTCCCCAGGGATTGAGGTGGCTTAGGGGAGAATGAGCCCCTGGGTGCTTTGGAGAAAGGGCCATATTTCTGTTCCTGTTCTGTCTGCAAAGGAAATTGTGTTTGTAAAATCAAATTGATGAGGGCAGCTAGGTGGCTCAGAGGATAGAATGCCACATCTGGAGACCAGAGGACCTGGGTTCAAATCTGACCTCAGATATTTCCTAGCTGTGTGACCCTGGGCAAGTCACTTAACTCCAATTGCCTAGCCTTTTCCACTTTTTCTGCCTCAATTCTAAGGCAGAAGGAAAGGGTTTTAACAAATCAAATTGATGTTAGTTAATCAAAAGGAAGGATGAATGCTAATTACTGGAGGCTAACAGTAGGGGAGACCAATTGAATGGGGGACTCAATTTGATAGCATTAGAGACTCCCACATTTCCCCTGGACTGCTCCTAGAACCCTGAGAGGTAGATGTAGCCAGATTCAGTCTGGGAAAATGAGTCCAAAGTATCACTACATTCATTAAATGCTAACTATGTGTCAGATACTGTGCAAGTCCCGAGGCTCCCAAAATAGAAATGAAATAATTCCTCAAGGAACCTACATTCTCTTAGAAACACAGCTAGATCTCACTCTTTGTGGTGGCAAAAAAAAATGGAAAATGAGGGGATGCCCTTCGATTGGGGAGTGGCTGAACAAATTGTGGTATCTGTTGGTGATGGAATACTATTGTGCTAAAAGGAACAATGAACTGGAGGGATTCCATGTGAACTGGAATGACCTCCAGGAAGTGATGCAGAGTGAGAGGAGCAGAACCAGGAGAACATTGTACATAGAGAACATAGTACAGAGACTGATACACTGTGGCACAATCAAACATAATGGACTTCTCTACTAGCAGCAATGCATGACCCAGGACAATTCTGAGGGACTTATGAGAAAGAACACTATCCACATCCAGAGAAAGAACTGTGGGAGCAGAAATGCAGAAGAAAAACAACTGCTTGATCACATGGGTTGATGGGGATATAATTGGGGATGTAGATCCTAAACAATCACCCTAGTGAAATTATCAATACTATAAAAATAAGTCTGGATCAGTGACACATGTAAAACCCAGTGTGTTGGTTACTTGGGGTGGGGGAGGGAACATGAATCATGTAACCATGGAAAAATATTCTAAATTAAAAAAAATTTCTTCATGAAATAAAGAACGAATGCACAGTATTGATTCTAAGACAAAAGGTAAGGATTTTAAAATTAAAATAAAATAAACTTGGTTCCTCGAAAAAAAAAAGAAAGAAAACAATTATGTCAACAGGCAATCTGGAAAATTTTTAAGAAAGAAAAGAAGTTGGTAACATAACTGAAGACAACAATGCAAGACAGCCAGATTTTGATCATTTATAATCACCAATATCATCCCTGGATAAGAACTAAAGAAACACATATGCCTTATCTTGGTGAAGGTGGGGACCTATAGCTATGTTGTCAGGCCTCAATGCTGTGTTAACTGGGTTCACAAAACTGGTGTTCTATGTTACAAGGAGGTTGGGAGGATCGTTAGAACATGGTATATTGAGAAATGATTTTGATATAAGAGAAAAAGCCATCAAAACAATTTTTTAAAATAAAAATGACCCTGAGGTTGCAAACCTGTGTGACTAATATACCTCAACAGAATCAAGAAGTTAGGAGGATGGATGGGCTTAGGGATAAAGATAATGAGTTCTATTTTGAACAAATGTATGAGTTGAAGATGCCTATTGAATATCCAGATGGAGATATCTGGGAGGCAGATGTCATGGTAATTTGGCTGTGGAACTCAGGAGGGAAACCAGGACTGAATATATGTATTTGGGTGTCAAATGTAAAGAGATGAATTGAAGAAGTGAGTTAGAGATGAATAAATGGAGACACTGTAGTAGGAATTCATCTGATAAAAGGAAGAAAGATATAGGATGATAGCTTGAGGGGATGGCAGGGTGAAGTGAACAGAATTTATAAGGGCAGAGGAGAGCTGAGTATATTTGTAGGCAGTAGGGAAGGAATCAATAGATAAGAGATTGAAGATGCAACAGAGAATGATCTAATGAGCAAATTCTTGCAAAAGGTTGGAGGGGCTGAAATCAAAAGTATGAGCAAAGAGTTTGGACTTAGCCAGAAGGCAACCTTTCCTTCAGAGACTGAGGCAAAGGAGGAGAGAATGGCAGAAAAGAGAAAAGAATTTTGAGAATTCATCAGATAACTGAAAGACAGGTTGAGACAGAGGCAGAGACAGGGAGAGAGGAAAAGAGACACAGAGAGAAACACAGACAGACACAAAAGGAAAGAGGGAATGAGGAATAAAGAGAAAGAAAGAGTGGGGAAAGAGAAAGAAAGAGAACAAAGAGAAAAGAGACAGATCTGGACATAGAGAGAAAGAGGAAGAAAGGGAGAGGAGAGAAAAAGAGAAAGAGCCTGGAGAGAGAGAGAGAGAGAGAGAGAGAGAGAGAGAGAGAGAGAGAGAGAGAGAGAGAGAGAGAGGAGTTTGATTTTATATATAGATTCATTGGATTCCTGGGCTTCAGTTTCCTTGTGTCTTAATGAGGGAGCTGGACTAGATCTCTGAGGTCCTTTCTAGTTCAACTGGATATTACCTTAGAAGTCATCTAGTTCAGTCCTCTCATCTTGCCTAAGGTAAAACTACTAAGTAGTTAAGGTGGGGATCTGAACCCACTTTTGACTACAAATCAGGGTTTTCACACTGCACCATACTTCCTATATCTTTTGTAGAGCCAGGAAGGCAGTCAGCTGCTCAGAACATCTCCCAAGGACAAGGATCATGGCTCCTCCATAAGACTTGGGGTCCTCTGAACGTGGGGATTGTGTGTCTCCTTATTCTTTAGAGCTATGTCTTGCTTCCTCACTCTCCCTTGGAGCACATCTGGGAATCCTGGAATTCAGACCTGAGGTAACCAGCAGTCAGGTTTGGGGGTCTCAGAGGTGGCAGGGACCTTCGAGACTATCTTGCCCCATTGGGTCATTTTATAGAGAAGGAACTGAGGCCCAAGGAGGAATAGTGACCCATTCAAGACCATGAAGGTTAAGGAGGCACAATTCGGATCAAGGAAAGGATTTAGAGCTAGCTTTGGTGATCAGAGTTGATTTGATTTAGGGTTGGGGTTGGGAGATTGGTCAATTTTAGAAATAAAATTGGGCTACAGGTTAGGGTTGGAGGATTAGATTAGGATCAGGCCTGGGGGTTTGAGTCAGAGTTTGGGTTTGAGCCAGGGCCAAGGTATAGTATTAGACCCTGAGTCGAGGTCTATGTGCAGATTTGGCAGATTTAGTTCATCCTTAGCTGCCCCATGGCCCGAGGTATCATCTGTACTATGGACAGCAGCCATTGAGCTGTCAGGCTAGATAGGAGTCGATCCTCCTGGCTTGAACATAGAGTTCCTAAAAGCTCTCTTTATGCCAGAGAAATGGGATCAGGGGCAGAAGGAGAATGGTGGCTCCATTCTAGCAGCTCAGATCAAGGCCCTTCAGGCTCCCTTCCCAAGTCTGGAGAGAAGGATGACGGTGACTTAGATGTGAAGAGGAAGTCTGAGTGAGGTACAGGAACTGGAACACTCAGATACAGTGTTCTGGAGTGGGCAGCATGCTCTTTTAGGAGGTCCAGGAAATCAAAGTTATTTTCATAATAATACTAAGACATTTTAATTTCTAATGTAGTTAACATCTGTAGGCATAATTCACATAAACAAAAAGTCTTGGAGGAAGTCCTTAATAATTTCTTTTTTTTTTTAACCCCTTACCTTCCGTCTTGGAGTTAATACTGTGTATTGGTTCCAAGGCAGAAGAGTGGTAAGGGCTAGGCAATGAGAGTCAAGTGACTTGCCCAGGGTCACACAGCTGGGAAGTGTCTGAGGCCATATTTGAACCCAGGACCTCCCATCTCTAGGCCTGGCTGTCAATCTACTAAGCCACCCAGCTGCCCCCAATAATTTCTAAAAGTATAAAGGGGGTCTTAAGACTAAGAAGCTTGAGAATCACTGGCCTAAACTACTCCTTTCTCAACTCTCCTCCACTACCATCACTGCCACCATTAGAATGGAAACTCCTTGAGGAAGACTGTTGCTTGCTTATATTTGTGGCCTCCATGTTTCGACACAGTGCCTGGCATATGGTAGATTATTGTTGTTCAGTCATCTCTGACTCTTCATGACTCTATTTGGGGTTTTCTTGGCCAAGATACTGGAGTGTTTGGCTATTTCCTTCTCTACTTCATTTTATAGATAAGGAAATGGAGGCAAACAGGATTAAGTAACTTGCCCAGGGTCACATACCTAGTAAGTAGGTCGAATTTGAACTCAAGTCTCCCTGACTCCAGTCCAGCTACTATATTCACTGAGCCACCTAGCTACCCTTAAGGCAAATAGTACATGCTTAATATTTATCATTCATTCATCATTCAAATAGATAACTGTAATTTAACAACTTTTTAGTTTGCTTCTTGGTTTCATAATTTAAGCTAACGGATGATATAGAATATTGCTCCAAATAACAAAAAATATGAAATTTACAATCTGTACCCACAAGTGTCGTGTCCTCACCCACATCTGAAACCTCTTTTCTCAATGGATCATTCTTCCCCAGACACGAGATCTAAGTACTGGCCCCATCGTTTCGTGAATATAGCAAAAATGCATGGAATCATTTGCCTCCAACCATCTCCTAAACCTGCTTATCCTCCCAGATCTTATGGGTTTGGGGGGTCAGAGGGATATTCACAGCACCCATCCCTGTCACCGTCTAAGAAAAAGAAGAGGTAACATGTTGGGAACTTTATCTCAAGACCAAAGACCATGAGCAAGGGAAAACAGAGCAAACATGGCGGCAAACAGCCATCTTTTCCTTCATCTCATCAGCTAGTGGGATCTTCAAAAGCTGCCAGTCCCAATTGTTCTGGTCCTATCTTTGTGCTCCAGGTTCCACTTACCCAACCCCTCCATTACCTAAGTCAAGATGAGACTGGGGTGAGCTTTTGGGGGAAGGGAGCTGTTCTGCCTGGGACAAAGGGAGCCATTACTGGATTTCTCCTTCCAACGTAAGAATAGATAGATGTTGGGTGACATGAGTTCAAGGTCTCAGCTCTTCCCCTTGAGGTCTTGTTCACTACTAGAGAGAATCTTGGGCCTCTTAATAATTAGGGTCATCTCAGCCCCAAAGTCCCAGAGACTCCATCTGATGGTGGTGGCTGTCTATTCCCCATTTCTCATGAGGTAATCAGCCTCCAGCCTGTATATCTGCCTAGAGATACTACCACAAATTTGTCCTATTTTGTGATTTGTCTTTCGTGAGGGTCTCCTCCGGGGAGTTCCACTTCCTGCCCTCTCAGATCTGCACAGGATCAGAGAAATGTTCCTCTTGGTGGCACTTGCAAAATCTCTTTTCCCTTCTCCTTCTGTGGGAGAGCTTCCGAGGGCCCTTGGGTCCCCACAAAGAGGAGGATCGACCACCTACACACCACCCACTCCCAGGGCTGTTGTGAGGGAAAGCCTTGGCAAATCTGAATGCACTAGAAAATGTGGATAACTAGGGCTAGTAAGAGGCCAGCAGACAAAGCCTGTGTACGTATACATAGACCTAAACACGTATGAGTACACAGATGCAGTCAAGCACACACAGACGAGTCCCCCCTCTTGAATTCCCCCCATGCATCACATTAGGGCATAGTGGAGGAGTGCCGGATTTGGAGTCAAGGAGACTGGGTTCAAATCCTCCCTTGGATGCTTTAGCCATTTCTAGCTGGGCTGTCCTCTCATCCCCTTCCTGCCAGATCATGGACTCTGTCCCTGGGAGACTGAACTTTCAACCCTTATCTTGTTATTCGGAGCCATTACCAATCCTCCATGCAGTGGCTACTTGCATACACACACACACACACACACACACACACACACATATGTGTATATATATATATTAACCCCTGTATTTGCTGTCTTTTTTTTTTAACACTTACCTTCCATCTTAGAATTAATACTAAGTACTGGTTCCAAAACAAGAGCAGTAATGCTAGGCACTGGGGTTTAGGTGACTTGCCCAGGGTCCTACAGCTAGAAAGTGTCTCAAGTCAAATTTGAACCCAGGACCTTGTATTTCTAGGCCTGGCTTTCAATCCACTGAGCCACCCAGCTGCCCCCATGTTCTATCTTTCCCCCATTCTAATGGAAGTTTCTTGAGGGCAGCAACTATCTCGCTTGCTTATATTTGTATGTCTAGGGTTTAGACAAAATGCCTAGCACATAGTAAGTGCTTGATATTTATCATTCATTCATCATTCAAACATTTATTTAACTGTCATTTTCATCTCTCTGAGACTCAGGTTTCCCATCTGTCCAATGGGGGTAATAATTGAACCTACATCATAGGGATGATGTGAGGACCACAAATGGAGGTTTCATAAACTTAAAAGAGGGGCAGTGAGGTGGTACAATGGGGGGAGCGCCAGGCATACAGACAGGAAGCTTCATGTTTGTGAGTTCAAATCCTGTTTGCCTCAGTTTCCTTATCTGTAAAATGAGCTGTAGAAGCATATGGCAAACCACTCCAGCATCTTTGCTGAGAAAACCTCAAATGGGGTCATAGAGAGCCAGATATGACTGAACAAGAACAATAAAAGCCACTATGGCACTCATTGTAGTCCTCATCGTTTCTGCCCCATTCCTGCCCCCTTGGCCCCCAGAGATACCACTTCTTTGGGCATGGAATGAATGCACACCCCTATCCGCCCTTCTAGGCTCCCCAGCCCCCCCCCCCAAACACACAGATCAGGGCCATCAGCCTGGTGGCTCAGGGCAAAGGGGGCTGCTGCCACTGCTCTGGCATTGTTTCCTTTCGGCTCCCCCTTCCTGGGCAACAGGAAGGGAAAAGGTTGGGCCATTTCTGGAACAGCTGGAGGAAGCTATATGTTTGGGGGAGGTGGAAGAGACTGGGGAGAGGCCCTGGAATGTGTCTCCTAAACAATAGGGGGGCCAGGGAGCATTCTTCGGGTCCCCTGCAGCCAATGCAGAGCCCAGCTCCAGCCCAGAGAGTCTCCTGCTCTTCTCCCTCCCTCCCCCTGACAGATATCCACCCTTTTCCCCATTTGTAGCTCCTTCGGGGAAGTGGCCTTTCCCTCCCTCTCCCCAACAATGCTGGCTTTCCAAGACCATGAATAATTGAGTCCCTGAAATCCTGCCCAGACCAGGGGCCAAAGGGGAGGAACGGAGGAAGGGAAGAAGGGAAGAAGGGCCAGAACTCTTCCAAGACTAGTGGATATGAAGATGCCAACAGGGTGACGTCACCAGCACCCACTCTGCCAGGGCATCTAATAGCTCCATGCCTCCTCCAGCCCCTAGGCAGCAGCATCATTTCCTGATGCCCAATGCCATCCTAGAGATTTGTGAGGGTCCCTGCCACTGCCCTTCTGGGGTTTAGCTCAATACTACTGGACCTGCGGGCAGAAAGACCCAAGTGACACTATGTGCCTGGCCCTGTGCTGGGCACTAGAAATTCCAATCAGAACCTCCCCTGCCCTCCAAGGACTACACCCCAAGTTGGTATATAAAACCAGCCCACAGATAAGTAAACATACGGTAACCTCAATCCTGAGAGCGAGGTCAAACCACCTCATTTTCTAGAAAAGGAAACTGAGGCTGGAAGAGTTTAGAGTGACTTGGTAAAGGCCACAGCTAATAAGTATCACTGGAGTCCCCATCATCCCAACTGCCTATCCTCAGTGACCTCCTGCCTCACAAAGACATGGCAGAATCAGGAAGGCTGCTGGAGAAATGGGCAGCAGAACTGTGGCTTCCGAGGAAGCTGGGTTATTAGGAGAGGTTGAGGTGTGGAGGGAGCAGGGTGTCGGGGTTCAGGCTTGAGCACCTTTCATCACCATTGCCATCACGCTGGGTCACCTTCATTGATCATGTCGCCACCCTGTTGTGACTGGCACCATGGGCCATCAGCCCTCATTGGCATGGTGTCCTCCACCTTGGGAACTGGCGAGAGACAGAAAAGCAGAGCAGCAAAAGCCACAGGATTATAGAATTTTGAGCTGAAAAAGATAGGTCTGACCATGTCACTCCCCACCATGATGGGGAGGAAGTCATTTAATATTGGGCTTGGAGTCAGGAAGATCTGAGTTCAAATCTGACCTAAGATACTTACTAGTTGTGGGACCCTGGAGCAAAGAAGTCACTTTACCTCAGTTTGCTTCAGTTACCTCAAATGTAAAATGGGGATAACAGCACCTACTTGTCAGGGAAGTTTCAAGGATCAAATGAGATATTTGTAAAGGACTTAGCACAGTGACTGGCACAGAGTAAGCTCTACATAAATGCTTAGTATTTTCCTTTCCCCAACTTGTAAAATGAAGGGGTTGGACTGGGTAACCCATAAAGTCCCTTCTGACTCAAAATCTATAATTCTTGCCCTATAGATAAGGAAACTGAGTCTCATAGAGGTTAATAACATAATCAATATGTAAACCTAGGGCTTCTGGGGGGGAAAATTCAAAGCTCTTTCTACTATGTTTTCTGTTTCCTGACAACCCCTAGATCAGTTCCAAGACTTGAGTTCTAACTCTAGCTCTACCACTCTTACTAGCTCAGTGATCTTGAGTAAGTCACTTCCCTCCTCTGAGAATTCTTTAATGTAAAATGGGAGAAATAATAATTCTCCTACTTCTCAGGGATGTTCTTTGAAATAAGATAATGTATGTAAAATGTGTTGTGAACCTTAAAGCTCTATGCCAATGTCAATTGATATTATTTCTTTTTTTTTCTCATCTGTAAGATGAGGGGATTTGATAAGATGCCCTGTGAGATTCATTCTTGTAGCAATTATGGTCAATAACTATCAACATTCATGAGCCCCAATCTGCTCTCCAAGTCCAGAACAGGGACAGGGTTCTACTGTCTCTCTATGAATCTTCCTGGAAGTTCATTTGTATTTTTTATCATGTCCTTCCCTTTACTCCGAGACTACACCTTACCATCTCATAAAATCTTGGTCTGGGAATTGGGAGACCTGGATTCTAATCCTGGCTGTCTGCTAACTTGTTTTGTGACCTAGGACAAGCCATTCTTCCTTCCAAGTCATGGTCATTCTTTTGTAAAATGAGAGGTTGGAACAGATGGCATTCTGTGTCCCAAGGTTCCTTCTATTTCTGACCTTCCGTGTTCTAAACATTTTATATTCTAAAGTCCCTCCCAGCTCTGACATTCTCTGTTCTAAGATCTCTCCCAGCTCTTACATTCTCTGTTCTAAGATCTCTCCCAGCTCTGACATTCTCTGTTCTAAGGTCTCTCCCAGCTCTGACATTCTCTGTTCTAAGGTCTCTCCCAGCTCTGACATTCTATATTCTAAGGTCTCTCCCAACTCTGGCATTCTCAGTTCTAAGGTCTCTCCCAGCTCGAACATTCTATATTCTAAGGTTACTTCTATTTCTGAGGTTCTCCTTTGGCATTTTGTATTCTAAGATCCCTCCTATCTTTGACATTGTACTCTAAGGTCTCTCCCAGCTCTGGCATTCTCAGTTCTAAGGTCTCTCCCAGCTCTGACATTCTCTGTTCTAAGGTCTCTCCCAGCTCTGACATTCTGGGTTCTAAGGTCTCTCCCAGCTCTGACATTCTCTGTTCTAAGGTCTCTCCCAGCTCTGACATTCTCTGTTCTAAGGTCTCTCCCAGCTCTGACATTCTCTGTTCTAAGATCTCTCCCAGCTCTGACATTCTCTGTTCTAAGGTCTCTCCCAGCTCTGACATTCTCAGTTCTAAGGTCTCTCCCAGCTCTGACATTCTCTGTTCTAAGATCTCTCCCAGCTCTGACATTCTCTGTTCTAAGGTCTCTCCCAGCTCTGACATTCTCAGTTCTAAGGTCTCTCCCAGCTCTGACATTCTCTGTTCTAAGCTCTCTCCCAGCTCTGACATTCTCTGTTCTAAGGTCTCTCCCAGCTCTGACATTCTCTGTTCTAAGATCCCTCCCAGCCCTGACATTCTTTGTTCTAAGGTCTCTCCCAGCTCTGACATTCTCTGTTCTAAGGTCTCTCCCAGCTCTGACATTCTCTGTTCTAAGGTCTCTCCCAGATCTGACATTCTATAGTCTAAGGTTACTGCTATTTCTGAGGTTCTCCTTTGGTATTTTGTATTCTAAGATCCCTCCCATCTTTGACATTGTACTCTAAGGTCCCTCCCAGCTCTGGCAGTCCCTCTTCTTTGGTCCCTCCCAGGTTTGACATTCTATGCTCTAAGGTCACCTCCACCTCAAACATTCTGTGCTCTCACAACCTATGTTCTAGGTCCCTTCGAGCACAGCCATTCCCTGTACCGTGACTCTCGCCCCCTCTCCCCATCCTCCTCGCCACCTATCACAATTCCCATCCCCGTCACCCCAGGTCCCAGGGCCCGCATCAGCGTCACCCAGCAGCGTCACCCAGTCCCCGCCACCATCTCTGTCACCAGCCTCGCGCCCCCCCTCCCTCTCCCTGCTTCACCTGCATCATCCCCAAACCCGTCACGGTCCCCGCCTACGCGGCCCCCCCGCCCCCTTAGCCCCGCCCGCTGGGGCCCGGCCCGCAGAGGGCGCTGCCTCAAGGACGGAGCGAGAGGAGGCGGGGCCGGGCGCTTTTTATGAATGGGGAGCCGCCAGCGCGGGGCCTCATTATCATGCCGCGCGGCGCGCGCTGCGCTCCTTCCCGCGAAGCCCATTGGCCGAGCCGAGGCACTGACGTCAGAGAGCAGGCGGCTCAGGGCGGGGCTGGCGCGGGTGAGTCACGCCGCTCCGCTGGCGGTCTGCAGGCCGGGGCTTCAGTGACCCAGGCTTAGACCACGGCGGTCCTGCAGCGGCCGGAACCCCCAGCCCCTGCTGCTGCTGCAGTGGACGCCCCTAGCCGGGGACCGCAGCCTCGGCCCAGCCCCTACTCCAGCCGTAGCCTCAGGACCCCAGGACTGGTGAGTGACGGCCCCGCCGCGGGACCTGGGCGCTCAGGATACCAGCGCGCTGCAGCGGCCGGGGACGCCCAGGTCCGAGAGGCAGAAGGTTGGGTATCCTGACAGCAAGGGGAGCGGATGGAGGGGGGTTCTCTGCATGACCCGACTTGACCTGCGCGGGCGGCTTAGGGGAAGGACGAAGTGTCTGACCAGGGAAGATGCGGCCGCCCCACTGAGCATCCCAAGTGTTGGGCGAGAGGCTCGGTCGCAGGGGAGGGCTTGTGGGTTCCCGAGGATAGGAATCCAGGTGGGGCCGGGGTGGGGAGCGTGTGCGTGGTTCAGGGACACAGAGGTCGGGGGTGGGGAATTGAGGAATGAGAGTGCCTGATCTAGAAACCCAGGTGTCCGAGTGGAAGGAGAATAGATCTGGTCTTACAGCATGCTCAACCTCTGGGGGTGAAGGTGGAAGCTCTGAGGGGAGGGGTGAAGGGGACGCCCTCCCCCTAACTTTTCAGACGCCCTAAGCATCTGTGGCCAGTCTCAACTGTTTCCCCAGTCTTTTCCGTTGGCCTGAGAGTCAGGGAGTCCCCCCCCCCTTTTCTTTCCTTGAATAGACTCATGGGGGGAGGGCAGATTCTAATTTGTAATGAATTCGACTAAGGAGAGAGCCGCTTGTAGGGAAGTTCATCAAGGGGGTCCTCAGGCCCCCCAAGGGAAGTAAGGAGAAGGCATGACCTCATGAGCATCAGGGCCTCAGTATCCCTAAGAATCAAGGAAGACTTTGGGCACCCTTACTTTCCTTTCCCTCCTCCTCCCCTATAGGGTATCCCAGGTGTCAGAAGATAGCCTTAGTCCAGCCCTTTGAACCCTGGGACTCACAGGCCTCTCACCCAACTTCTTGTTCCAGCAGGTACCACAATGCAGGGGGTAGGAGGCCCCCTGCCCTGGCTAGCACCAGGGAATGGGAGCGGTGCAGAGTCCCCCCGAGACACCGGCCCGGCCTCCTCACTGCCCCTCCCCACTGCTTGGGACGTGGTGCTGTGCATCTCTGGGACCCTGGTGTTCTGCGAGAACGCGGTGGTGGTGGCCATCATCGTGGGGACACCGGCCTTCCGGGCCCCCATGTTCCTGCTTATTGGTAGCCTGGCCTCTGCAGACCTGCTAGCCGGCCTGGGCCTCATTCTTCACTTTGCCTCCAGATATTGCATTGGTTCCTCCATCCTGAGCCTGGTCCTGGTGGGAGTCCTGGTCACCGCCTTCACGGCCAGCATCTACAGCCTGTTGGCCATCACCGTGGATCGCTACCTGTCCCTCTACAATGCACTCACTTACTACTCTGAGACCACAGTGACGAGGACATATGCCATGCTGGTGCTGGTGTGGGGGGGCGCCCTGGGCCTGGGCCTCCTTCCTGTGCTGGCCTGGAACTGCGTGGACGAGCCAGCCTCCTGTGGGGTCGTGAGTCCGCTGACCAAGAACCACCTGGTGGTCCTGGCCGTGGTCTTCTTCATGGTGTTCGGCGTGATGTTACAGCTGTATGCCCAGATCTGCCGGATCGTCTGCCGCCATGCCCAGCAGATTGCCCTCCAGCGGCACCTGCTGCCCGCCTCCCACTACGTGGCCACCCGCAAAGGCATTGCCACCCTGGCGGTGGTCCTGGGGGCCTTTGCTGCCTGCTGGCTTCCTTTTGCTGTCTACTGCCTGTTGGGTGACTCCCACTCACCCCTGCTCTACACCTATCTCACCTTGCTCCCCGCCACCTCCAACTCCCTCATCAACCCTGTCATCTATGCCTTCCGAAATCACGACATCCAGAAAGTCTTGTGGGCTGTCTGCTGCTGCTGCTCCTCCTCCAAGTCCCCCTTCCGCTCCCGCTCCCCTAGTGACGTCTAGTTTGGGTACCTTCCTCCTGCCCTCCTCTCCCCAGGTTTCTGCTCCCCCTTCTGTTCTGTACCTTCAGAGTGGTGTGTCTTTAGCAATTCTCTTCTGGCCTCAGTTTCTCCCGCACCCCTCCCCCTCCAACCCTTGGCACAGAATTCTGGAGCTTTCCAAGGCTTTGTCTGGTGGGGAAGGGGGTCCTTCTATTCTGGTCCCAGACCTTCTGGCTTCAGCCAATGGAGCTTTGGAAATGCTGTGTCTGGAAAAGTCTAGTATTCCCCCCACGTTCTTTCCTGTTTCTTAGGTAGAAAGCCAGTGAGACCCTATGTCATTGGACCAGAGAGAGAGAGGGGGAGAGAGAGAGAGAGAGAGAGAGAGAGAGAGAGAGAGAGAGAGAGAGAGAGAGAGAGAGAGAGAGAGAGAGAGAGAGATGTATATACACATACAAAAAACCTTATTTATTTATTTATTTGGGTGCTTATTTATTTATTTATTTGTCTATTTGAGTTAGTGGGTCTATTTATTGGGGGGAGGGGAGGGAGGGAAGGGAACCTTGACCTTGCAAACCAATCCTTGTTACCCACATACCTTTGTTTTTTTGTGGGGAGAGAGGAGGGAGAGAGAAAACACTTATTTTGTTAATTTTGATTTTTTAAAAACAAAGCGATCAGAGACACCAGAGCCCCTGGCCTCTATCCTTCACCCCGCCACCGCAGCCCATCTCTCACCCTCCACCCCTGGGGGTCTTCCAAGGAGGTGGGGGAAACACACCAGCTTCCAGGGGTTTATTTTTTTAAGTCATCTTCCTGAGGAATGGAGAATTCTGGCCAAGTGCTCAGGCTCCAGCCTTCTTTGGGGCCATGCTGTCCTCTGGTGGCTTCCAGTGGGAACTGCAGCCTGCAGTGCCACGGCTTGACGTGGGCGTCTTCTTCCCTCTCCCTCTTCTCTGCCTCCTTCTCCCAAGATTTCCTCTCCCACGTCCATACTGGAAGCTGGACAGCTCCCCTCTAGAGGCTCAAAGCCGTGGCCTGGTGGGGGCGGGTCACTCTTCCCCTGGCCTCGGGGAGGGAGGCATGGGATCCCCACTCCTTGGCCCTCCGCCAAACCTTGGGTAGGGTCCCCCCTTCCCAGTGCCTCCCACCCAACTCCACCCGCTTCTCCCATGCCTTTCTCTGACCCAGATTTGAAATAAAAAACAAGTTTGTGATAAAAAATGACTGAGCTCGTGCCTGTCCCTCACGGGGGTGGGAGATGGAGGGAGCTCCAGGGGGGGATGGCTAACGTGGGGGGAATTCAGTAGGACAGATGAGGATCCAGAGGCCCAGGGGGTTGGGTTCCGAGCAGGACGGAGCCTGCTGAAAGGCCCAATCTGTGGCCAGCTGCACTGGGGAATGGCTGGGGCCTAATCCTTGCTATTATTTTCAGCTGAGTTCCATCACCCATCTCGGCTGTTCCCTGTTCTCTGGACCCTCCAGGAGCCCAGCAGCTCTACAAGGAAGGAAGGAGAGGCCCCGGGCTGCTTTGATGCGGTAGCCATGCTCCGGCATGTCATCCGGCTAAGGTGCCAGGGCAGAACCAGTGCCAATGGGAGCCGGAGTCTAAACTCCGCGGGAGCGCCCTGTGACCAAGAGCACTGACTAGGGTTAGGTCTCAGCCAGGGTCAGGACCGAGGCTGGGCTCTGTGGGGCACCGCAGCTCAGCCTTGCCCAGTTTTAGAAGCTGATACCTGGGCTGGCTTTGGGCTCTGATTGGAGCCATCAGAGCAGCGTGACTCCATGGTTCGTGTTAGATCTGGACTCGGGGAGGCTTACTAAGCGCGCAAGTCAACATCGCCTCCCTAAGCCACTGTCGCTGCTTTTTTTTATCTGTAAAATGGAGAAGAACACTTGTAGTGCTTTCTAATAAGAAATTAATTAAAACTTAAAGCTTTCATAGCTTAAAACTCTACTAAAATTTTTGGGACACTCTAGATGTAAAGTGCTTTGGAACCTTTAAAAGCACTGTGTAAATACTATTTCAATCAATGCTTTAAATAATGAGAGCTGGGGGCAGCTGGGTATCTCAGTGGATTGAGAGCCAGGCCTAGAGATGGGAGGTCCTAGGTTCAAGTCTGACCTTAGACACTTCCCAGCTGTGTGACCCTGGGCAAGTCACTTGACCCCCATTGCCTAGCCCTTACCACTCTTCTGTATTGGAGCCAATACACAGTATTGACTCTAAGAGGGAAGGTAAGGGTTTAAAAAATAAATAAATAATGATGAGAGCTAGACTTTACATAGCACTTGAGGTTTGCAAAAACACTTTACAGATGTCATTTTATCCTCTCAAAGGAGATATTATAATGTCCATTTTACAGATGAGGAAACTGAGGCAGACAGACACGAAGTGACTGGTCTTATAGCTAGGGTCTGAATCAGAATCTGAACTTGGGTCTTCCTTGACTGTAAGCTCACTGCTCTATCTACTGTACCATTCGGCTGCTATTTCTAGAGCTAAAGCTCAAACTCTTATCACGGAGGAAGCCAGTTTTAGGGGTGCCAGTCCGTGGTCAGGGTTTGGCTTCGTTTTACAGTCATGGTTGGGGTTGATTCAAGGCCAGGATCCAGGTAGGATTGAGGTTTTAGAAGCTCAGCCTTTGGCTAGAGCTGGAAGGAACCTCAGAGGTCTAGTCCCACTTTACAGATGAGGAAAGTGGAGCCTCAGGAAGGTAAGTGACTTATTT
>NC_077230.1:378628002-378666150 GCF_027887165.1 Monodelphis domestica | reverse complement strand
ACACCTCCTAAGGTTGTTGTGAAGATAAAATGAGATATTTCTAAAGTGTTATTTACTGTACTTGTAAAGTACTAGGGCACCAGGTCTGGAATCAGGAAGACTCATCTTCCTGAATTCAAATCTGGCTTCTGGCACTTACTAGCTATATGACCCTGGACAAGTCATTTAACCTTATTTATCTCAGTTTTTTATCTATAAAATGTACTTAAGAAGGAAGTGGTAGATACTTCCTGAGACTTCAGGGTAAACATGGCGGCAGTCTAGAAGCAGGATGATTCCTCTCCCCACCACCTTCTGGTACAGACTACCTCAAAAAGCCAAAAAAACCCAAACAAACAAACCCAAATTCACAGGAACAAAGGGATTCTACAGTAGGGCACAGCACTGAAGGTATGTGAGATTTGGGCATTTCCACAGCATAAGGGGGTGAAAAAGCTCCCACCAAAATGCGAGCTGATAGGTGGGGAACCACCCCACCGACAGAGCCAGAGCCAGAGCCAGTCAGTGTGCTCCAGAATCAGTGAATGATCGAGGGGTACCTCTAGAGTGAGTGAGGGGTATCTCTGGGTCCTTGGCAGCTGACTGAGAGCACCGAGGACCTACCCCTGAGAGCAGCTACAGCTGAAACTGCAGCAGGCTGACGAGCGCAGACCATGGGCACCCATGCAGGGAGATAGCACAGAGAAGGGCAGCAAACAGCAGAAGATGCAGAGACTCCAGAGCTGGCCTCAGGCAAAATCCTTGCTTCTTAGCTCCATACACAGAGAGCCTGCCCATCTCACTCAGATTTCTGACTGAAAAGAGAGGAAAAACCTCCACAGTGATGACAAAGAGTGCCCAGGAACAACAGCTTCCCAACCTCAAGAAGAAGGAAGTGGTACTCTAATATCTTTGCCAAGAAAACCCCAAATATGGTCCCGAAGAGTCAAACACAATTGGAAAATGGCTTAACAACAACATATAAATACTAGCTATCATTATTATTATCATTAAATTTTATATCACAATTAGTTATTTATTTTATTGATTAGTTAGGTTACTAAAAGTTTAAAAAAATTAATTTCTTATCAATTCCCCTTCCATGTCTTACCACATATTTGTGTGAGCAAGCATTTTCATTTTATTTTTGTCAAAGAATCAAAATATAGAAATAAATTTGACACAGAACCAGATTCATTTGTCTGGTGTTAAGCCAAATATTTGATGTCTTTGTTCAAATTTTTAAAAGTAATAAAAATTAGGTTTATATACTGTTTGTCATATATTAGTGTCTCACTTTACTATATTACATGATTGTTACATAATGTTAAACATCTTCCAAGTAATAACGTTTCACTTAAAATTATATTTATGTTCCACAAAATTTGTAAAATAAAGACATTTTATATGAAATCTTGTAGATTATGGTAAGCGTATGAAGACTTGCTGGATTGCTTTCTATTTTTATGGAATGTCCCACATAAGATATTCATTATTATTTTATAATTTCATATTTAGAGTTTTTATCATTAGAGGAAGATAAAATTTTATGTTTTCTAATTACAATTTTATAACATTTTAATTTGGAGCTATTTGGGGACAAACGTTATTATTATAGTCATTGTAAGCACTTAATGAATTCATCTCAAAGAATATTATAAATGGTATATTTAATTATTCTGGAGGTTGACAACACATTTTTTTAATTGAAAGGAGTTTTTAGAAGAATCAAATGTTGGGAACCATTGACATAGAAGAATCAGCGGTGTCTAGGGTTACAGTTTAATGTTTAGCAGGAATTGGGGCTCAGTCTACAGCCAGAAATAAAGTCTCAGTTTATGGCCAGGATTGTTTTGGGAGTCAATCTTTGGTCTGCTGTATATCTCAGGTTTTTTTTTTTTTCCAGTTCAAATTGCCATGTCCCGGATTAAGGGCAAGTTAGTGAGAAGTAGCATGAGTGGTGCAGTGAGGCCACTTGTGGTGCCATTGGGCACAGAGCCCTGGTCCTGATCTGAGTTCATATTTGACCTTAGACACTAGCTGTTACTTCATCTCTATCTGCCTCAGTTTCCTCAACTGTCCAATGTGGGTAAATAAATAAATGCACCTACTTCCCAGGGTCGTCTGTGAAAATTAAATGAGATAATATTTGTAAAGAGTGATAAATAGGAGGCAGAGCCAAGATGCTGAAGTAGAAGCAAGGAAAGCCTGAAACCACTGTAAGGATAATTTTAGGTTTGTGACCTAATCTAAATTATTTTTGGTCACCAGGGAATATCCCAAATAAAATACCCAAGTTAGTTTTTTTAATTTATGGTGGTTTAATTAATATAGAGGGAAGGAATTAAGGAGAAGGGAGAGGGAAAAGGTGTAGGATTTCTCCCACCTGGCCTGTGCCAGGGGGAGTTCAAAGTCCTCTGCTACAAGGTCCCTGAAGAAGATTAGTAGCTTTTTAAGAGGATAGTGTTTGGAAGGTAAAGGAGAAAGAATCAGCCTAAACTCCAATAGAGCTCAGTAAAGATGCCTCACCTGAACTAGGATACTCAGCTTCCTCCAGTATGGTATCAAGGAAAACTCACCACTAAACCCGGACAATAGCAGCCGCTACCCAAGATGCTGAAACGCTCAGCACACTCCGCCAGCCACCTCTCCGCTGCCAAAGAGGCCAGAGAAAGGAAGTGATGCGAAATATATAGACAGTTTTTATATCACTTTCCTGCATCTTACATGTACCAATGGTAGCTTAAGCTTGACTTAGGACAGCACAGGAGTCTGTCAGTTGTTTCTGATTTGTCATTTGCTAGCACTTGTCTGTCACAGGCCATCCTCCTAAATACTTAATCCTTAAGTATGGGTGTAGACATTCCTGTTTTTGTTAGACTAAGTAGGGTGGAGTAATCCAAAGTTCACACCACCATGAGAAACCTCTCAAACCAATCTTAAAATAACACTACAAAATGAATATTGGAGTGAAAGAACCAACAAGGAGACAGAATGAAGCAACTTTTCCTGCAGAGAACCACTTTAAAGGTCTACGTCACTGGTGAGAGGGGAGCACAACCAATAAGAGGCTACATCAAGGAGTAAGGAGCAAGCCAATAGCAAATCCCACTCCACACCTACTGTTTCAGTTTCTTAACCTGGGCCTAAACCAACATCCAGACCCTGAGACCCTGCCTAAACCAATAGCAGTGCAACCCCATGCATATCTCATAAAGTTCCAAGCAAACTATAGGAAGGTCTAAAATTCCAATGTGAGGCCATCTGTGTGGAACTCCAGGATGGTTTAAACCCAGATCTAGGTCCATGAATCCCTAGCAAAGACACCCCAGGATGCTGGTCGGTGGGAGCCCAGACCTAGCTGGTCCTTACCAAAGCCTAAGGCAGAGCCTCAGGGCAAGGCAGTACACAGTGTGTCTGATCTGATCAAGCTCAGAGTGAGACCAAAAGCCTCTGCCCAAGCCTGAGGCTAGACTTTGAGCCATCAGCAGTCTCAGTGGGTGATTGAATCAGCAATGGGAGGTGACTTTCAGAGCTCCAAGCCCATAGCCTATTGCACCATCCTTGGAAGAATTGAAACTTGCAGAAACCCAGAAATAAGGCTAAGGGTAGCATCAAGGAAGAACTGAAATTTAAGAGAGTGCCTTAGCCTCAAAACCACAACCAAAACAACAACAAAAGCCTCAACATCATAATACAAGAGTATCAAAGAAAACTGCCCTGATATTCTTGAACAAGAGAGTAAAATAGAAATTAAAAGAGTTCACATATCATCTCCAGAAAGAAATCCCCAAATGACAACTCCCAGGAATATTGTAACTAATTCAAGAGCCCCGAAACCAAGGAGAAAAATACTTCAAACAGCCAGAAAGAAATAATTCAAATATCATGGAGTTACAGTCAGGATTACACAGGACTTAGCAGCCTCCCCATTAAAGGATCAGAAGGCATGGACTATGATATTCCAGAAGGTGAAAGATCTAGGTTTTCAATTCAGAATCACCTATCCAACAAAACTGAGTATATTCTTTCAGGGGGGAAAAATGGTCATTCAATAAAATAGAAGATTCCTAAGTATTCCTGATGAAAAGACAAGACATAAACAGAAAATTTGATGTCCAAACACAAGAATCAAGAGAAGTCTAAAAAGGTAAATAAGAAAGAGAAAATTGAAGGGACTCAATAAGGTTAAACTATATGTATTCCTATATGGAAAGAGGATATTCATAATTCTTAAAAAAATTTTATCAATAATAAAGCAATTAGGAGTGTACATAGACAGGGAGTAGAAGTAAGCTGATTAGGATGATATGCAAAAAATCAAGGGGTGAAAAAAGAGGATTTCACTGAAAGAAAAGGAAAGGGAGACATGGTATGGGGTAAATTATCTTACCTAAAGAGATGTGAAAAACTATTAAAGTGGAGGGAAGTATGAGGGTGGTGACAGGCGATGCTTAAACCTTACTGTCATCATAACTGGCTCAGAGAGGGAATAATAACCACATTCATTAGGGTATAGAATGCTGTCTTATCCTATAAAGAAGTAGGAAAGGGGTGGTAATAGGAGGGAGGGGGAAATGAGGGTGGTAATAAAAAGCAAAATACTGGTGAGGAGGGACAGAGTGAAAAGGAAAAATAACAGGATCAAAAGAAGAAAATAAGATGAAAGGGAATGCACAGTTGGTAATCATACCTGAATATGAATGGGATGAACTCACCCATAAAATGTAAGCAGATAGCAGAGTGGATTAAAAGCCGGAATCCTACTATATGTTGTTTATAAGAAACAGTTTTGAGGCAGGATGATACCCACAGAGGAAATGTAAGAGGCTGGAGGAGAATTTATTGAGCAATAACAAAGACAAATAAAAAATTAATTAGAAAATAAATAATCTAATGCTAAAAAAGGGGGTGGGTCAAAGAAGAAATTATAGAAATAATCAACAATTTTATTAATGAGAATGACAATGAGGAGACAACATAGCAAAATGTATGGGATACAGCCAAAGCATTACTTAGGGGGAATTATATATCTCTAAACACTTTGATCAATTAAATAGAGAAAATGCAGATCAATAAAGTGGGCATATAACTAAAACAACTAGAAAAAGAACAAATTAGACATCCTCAATTAAAGATTAAATTGGAAATCCTAAAAATTAAAGGAGAAATTAATAAAACTGAAAGTAAAAGAACCATTGAACTAATAAATAAGACTAGAAAAAAAAACAAATAAGATAGACAGAGCATTGGTTAATTTGATTTAAAAAAGGAAAAAAGAAAATCAAATAATCAGTATCAAAAATGAAAAGGTTGAACTCACCACCAATGAAGAGGAAATTAAAGCAATCATTAGGAGCTATTTTGCCCAATTATATGCCAATAAATCTAACAATGTAAGTGAAATAGATGAATAATTACAAAAATACAAATTGCACAGATTAACAAAATAGAAAATAGAATATTTAAACTATCCCATCTCAGAAAAATAAATTGAATATGCCATCAATGAATTCTCTAAGAAAAAATCCCCAGGGCTAGATGGATTCACAAGTGAATTCTATCAAACATATGAAGAACAGTTAATACCAATACTACATAAACTATTTGGGAAAATAGTCAGAGGAGTCCTACCAAATTCTTTTTTTATGAAACAAATATGGTGCTGTTACATAAGCCAAGAAGAACAAAAACAGAGAAAGAAAATGATAGGCCAATTTAATTAATAAATATAGATGTAAAAATTTAAAATAATGTATAATTGAAAATCTGTTACCCTAAAAAAGAACTACATTTCCCAGGAGCCCACTGACTTCCTGTCCTTATGTACTACTTGTAGACAGAGGATATTAGCAAGTGGGTGGTCCTCTTGGGCCTCTTTGGCATGATGACATCATGTTCGGTGGTGGGGGGTGGTAAGCTAAGCATGGGGATTTTAAATGGGTTGATCAACCATGGGCATGTGGTCTTTATTTTGTATCTTCTTTATTCCTTGATTTATAATGATCATTAATAAATTTCCTAAAATGTAATATTTTTTTATTATTGAGATTTAAATTTAATTTTTACATTGATGGCAACCACTTGGAGAAAAGAATTCTCAATTTTTTTAAAGATAGCCTAGATAAATTTTTAAGCCATGTTTCTCCTGCCAAGGCTTTTTGCCCACCCCACCCACCCACCCACCCTCACAGACTCCAAGAGAATTTTGAAGCTGCTGCCTTACTTCTTTGTTCCCTACTTTTTGCCTGGTCATCCTCCCTACCAGCCTGGCTGTTTTCAGTTTGAGGACTCTTGCCCATCTGCTTGAGCCCGTGTGTGTGCTTGTGTGCTCCTCATTCCTTGTTTCTGCCTTTGGTTGCTGCTGCCTATCCTGCTTTCTCCTAGTCCTGCTCCTGCTCCTGCTCCTGCTCCTGCTCTGGCTTTGGCCCCAGCCCTGACTTTGTTCCTGCTGGTTGGATCAACATCTCACACCCTATACCAAGAAAAATTCAGAATGGGTGAATGATCTGAATATAAAGAAGGAAATTATAAGTAAATTCGATGAACAGAGAATAGTATACATGTCAGATCTTTGGGAAGGGAAAGAATTTAAGACCAAGCAAGAGTTAGAAAAAATCACAAAATGTAAAATAAATAATTTTGATTACATTAAATTAAAAAGGTTTTGTACAGACAAAACCAATGCAACCAAAATTAGAAGGGAAGCAACAAATTGGGAAACAATCTTCATAACAAAAACCTCTGACAAAGGTTTAATTACTCAAATTTATAAAGAGCTAAATCAATTGTACAAAAAATCAAGCCATTCTCCAATTGATAAATGGGCAAGGGACATGAATAGGCAATTTTCAGTTAAAGAAATCAAAACTATTAATAAGCACATGAAAAAGTGTTCTAAATCTCTTATAATCAGTGAGATGCAAATCAAAACAACTCTGAGTTATCACCTCACACCTAGCATATTGGCTAACATTACAGCAAAGGGAAGTAATGAATGCTGAAGGGGATGTGGCAAAGTTGGGACATTAATGTACTGCTGGTGGAAATGTGAATTGATCCAACCATTCTGGATGGCAATTTGGAACTATCCCCAAAGAGTGCTAAAAGACTTTCTGCCCTTTAATCCAGACATAGCACTGCTGGGTTTGTACCCCAAAGAGATAATAAGGAAAAAGACATGTGCACTCTTTGTGGTGGCAAAAAATTGGAAAATGAAGGATGCCCTTCAATTGGGGAATGGCTGAACAAATTGTGGTATATGTTGGTGATGGAATACTATTGTGCTCAAAGGAATAATAAATTGGAGGAATTACATGTGAACTGGAACGACCTCCAGGAATTGATGCAGAGTGAAAAGAGCAGAACCAGGAATACACTATACACAGAGCCTGATACACTGTGGTACAATCAAATATATGGACCTCTTCATTAGTGGCAATGCAGTGATCCTGAACAACTCTGAGGGATCTATGAGAAAGAAGACTATACACATTCAGAGGAAAAACTGTGGGAGTAGAAACACCAAAGAAAAACAATTGCTTGACTACATGTGTCGAGGGGGATATGATTGGGAATGTAGACTCTAAATGATCATCCTAGTGCAAACATCAACAACATGGAAATAGGTTCTGATCAAGGACATATGTAAAACCCAGTGGAATTGTGTGTCAGCTACGGGAAGGGTGGATGGAGGGGAGGGAGGGAAATAATATGATTCTTGTAACCAAAGAATAATGTTCTAAATTGATGAAATAAAATTAAAATTAATAAATAAAAAAGAAAGAGAAGTACCTTGCCTATTTCAAATAGATTCTACCATTCACTGATCTTTTCACTTATCTTGCCTGAGATTCAGGGGAGAAATTCATCTCCCTACAACCCTTTGTCACTTGGGCCTGCCCAGTCTCTAAGATTTATCCAGTTTGAGATTCCTCAAACCCATGTTCTCCCTCGCTATGGGAAATACCACAGTTCTGACTAAAGGAATCTGGACAGATAGAGAAAAGATCTTCAAAGAGACTGGAGGTGGAAATTTTAAAGCCTTTCAGACTTCATTTTTTTATCCAAAGTCTCTGTATCTTACTGTATTTTGCTGATTGTCTGCTTTAAGATTTAAGTTTGTTGTTTTAAGTTCATATATTAATGTATTCAATGTTATTCTGTTACACTGAATCAGTTTAATCTACTGTGCTTTGACTACTGATATATTCTGTTACCTTTCCCCTATAACTATACTGAACAAATATTATTGAATAAGTCCATATAAAACAGCTTTTCCTTCCATTTTGGCTTTGTAAATTGTCACACAGATGATGGATGGACTTCGTCAACCTGGTTAACAATCTTTGATAAATTCAATGAGCCAAATATCTCAAATTGATTTTAAAGGGACTTTAGACATGATTTAAAAAAATTTTTTTCAACGACTCTGACTGATCATTTTGCCTACCTCTGAGTTATTTGTATCAAGAGGTAAAGGGTCCATTTTAGTAGCTGAAGTAAAGTACAATTAAAATCCCCACCTCCCACATTTGTAAAAATGTGAATAGATGGGACATAACAGTCTCATACCATAGGAACTGGAAGTTTATCCCCAGGGCATGGTACCCCTGGATGGCTCCCAAGAGAGAGCATCTCTCATTTGTAATTCTTCAGTTTAATTTACTTCCACCATAACAATCTAGATTTCTTAGTAATGTTCTAGACCCAACTAAGTTTTATCTTTTTTTAATTATCTCAACCAAGGTTGAAAGATTTGCTACACTTGAAAAACCTGTGACAAGTATCCATTAGCTTTAAATGTCATACAGCAGACTCATGTAAAATATGATAGTGCATTTGTTTGATAATGTCATTAAATGTGCTATTATAACTTTGGGGAATTTGATACTTCCTGAATGTGCATTATCTGTTGTACTATTGTTCTTTATAAAAACTGTTACTTTGTAAACAGTGGATCATGGCCATGTTTGAAAAGGATAAGGATCTCAATTTTGGGTGAGAAACCTTTGTGTTCTACCTTTCCCTAGCTGACACAGTGTGTCAATAATTGTAAGCTATATATTTTTTGTTTTTAAAACATTTTTATTATTGTTTTGCTTCCATTTGAAATATACTATTTCAGTTTTATTTTTTCTCTCCTTTTTGTATTTGAAGCCCATCACCAGCATTGAGAAGATTATCTTTAACTTTTTTTATTTTATAGTAATATAAGTTTAAAATACATTTATTCTAATATTAATGCATACCCAAAAGCTTTAGACTATAAAAATGATGCCATTGATTGTTTAAAAAATTATGGGGAAAAATTATGGGAGTTTCCTTAATGATTCTGTCTGATTCCAGGACAAGAGAATACAAAAAGAGCCATTGCACAGTGCCAAAGAAGCACAAAGCTAAACTGCATAGTGCCAATCGAGCACAAGGTAACAGAGACCAACCAATCCCAATGGTATTGATGAAATTTTGAGCCAAGACAAGAGGACTTGAACTTGTTTGGGGTTCAAGGTTGTGGCTGTTTTGACATATGTCAAAGGCAGGTCTTCCTTGTCCCACATTCTACCAAGTATCTCAAATTTGACTCCTACCTGGCTCCTATAATCTAGTCCCTATTCTGTCTTTCATTATGTGGCAAACTTTCTATAGTCCTGGCTACTGTCTGGGTATGTGCATAATTGCATAAATCACTTTAATTGAGCCCTGATTCAAGGACCTGTTATAGATTTATTTTCCTTTACTTAAAAATTTTACACATAAGACTTTGATATCTATATTCCAACCAGAAGTTATTTTTTCTCTTTTATTTGGATTTTTTGGATGTTTTTGATTTCTCTTGCCAATTGATTCATATACCTCATAACTCAGCCATGCAGCACTAAGTAATCCCTGTGTTTTTCAACACCCTCTTCATAGGGGAATGTATTATTATTCTAAAATGCAAAGTTTAAATTCTTTTGAGAGTAATTTTAGGTTAAGAAACATGATACCTCTTTGAATCCAGAAAGTGAACTGTTTGGAGAAGGCACCATGAACATGCCTCCACAGACCACACACTACACCAGAAGATCCAGAGTGAACTTTGGGATGTGGTGATTTGAACGGTGTGTGGTTGAATGCATTTGTTTTGTATGTATATCCTTATGCCAAAGGGGACTGCCCCCTAACTGGCTTCTTGTCAATGTGTCTAGCAATCACGGGTTTGTTCTTTTTTCTTTTTTCCCAAAATTATTGTAATTTAAAAGTTGGTTATGTTTACAAGATCCATTGGAGAGATTAGTCTTCCAAGGATCTCAGGGGGTAATGTATAATTGAAAACCTGTTATCCTAAAAAAGAACTACATTTCTTGGGAGTCCACTAATTTCCTGTCCTTATGTACTTCCTGTAGACAAAGGATATTAGTGAGTGGATGGTCCTCTTGGGCCTCTTTGGCATGATGACATCAAATTCAGTGGTGGTGGTAAGATAAGCATGGGGATTTTAAATGGGTTGATCAGCCATGGACATGTGTTCTTTATTTTGTATCCTCTTTATTCCTTGATTTCTAATGATCTCCTATAATATAATATTTTATTATTGAGACTAATTTTAATTTTTACAATAAGATATTAGCAAAGACACTACAGCAATATATCGTAAAGATCATTGACTATGACCAGGTGGGATTTACATCACAAATGCAGGACTGGTTTAATATTAGGAAAATTATCAGCATAATTGACCATATCAATAACCAAACTCATAGATATCACATGATTATCTCAATAGATAAAGAAAAAGCCTTCGACAAAATACAACACTCATTCCTATTACAAACACTAGAAAGCATAGGATAGATGGGTCATTCCTTAAAATTATAAGTAGTATCTACCTAAAACCATCAGCAGGTACCATCTGCAATGGGAATAAGTTAGAAACCTTCTCAATAAGATCAGGGGTGAAGCAGTACAGCCCATTGTCACCACTATTATTTAATAGTGTACTAAAAATATTAGCTTTAGCAATAAGTAAAGAAAAAGAAATTGAAGGAATTATAATAGGCAGATGAAATGATGATATACTTAGAGAATCCTAAAGAATCAACTAAAAACTAATAGAAATAATTAATAACTTAGTAAAGTTGCAGAATACAAAATAAATCCACATAAAAACATCAGTATTTCTATATATAAACAACAAAGTCTAGCAACAAGAGATAGAAAGAGAAACTCCATTGAAAATCACCCTAAACAATATAAAATTTCTGGGAATCTACTTGCCAAGTGTAAAAATATTAATATGCAATAATTTCAAATATTATATTTTATAAGATTAATTAATAATCAATAGAAGTAACAAAATAAAAAGGTAACAAAATAAAACCACATGCCCATGGCTAATGTACCTGTTCATACAGTTCACTCCACCAGTGTCCCGACCCAGGAAGGAAAGAGAGCTAGCCGCAAAAGACCATCCTATTTATCCCCTGTCTATGTCAGCATGTAATGATAGGAAGTCAGTGGGCTCCTGGGAAATGTAGTTCAAAGACACAAGATTTCCAATTACATAAAAACAAACACAGGAATTATATGAACACAATTATGAAACACTTTTCACACAAATAAAGCCAGTTCTAAAATATTAATTGTTCATGGGTAGACCAAGATAATGTTGCAAAAATGACAGTTCTACCCAAGTTAATTTACTTATTCAGTACCAAAACTATCAACTACAACATCATTTTATAGAACTAGAAAAAATAATAACAAATTCATCAGGAAGAACAAAAGGTCAAGAATATAAAGGGAATTAAAGAAAAAAATGTGAAAGAAGGAGGCCTAGCACTACCATATCTCAAACTGTACTATAAAGCAGCAATCATCAAGACAGTCTGGTACTGGCTAAGGAATAAAATGGTAGATCAATTAAATAGATTAAATAAACAATATACAGGGGTAAATTACCTTAGCAACCTAGTGTTTGATAAATCCCAGCTTTTGGAATAAGAACTCACTCTTTAACAAAAACTATTGGGAAAATTGGAAAACTTTATGGCAGAAGTTAGGTATAGACCAATATCTCACACCCAATATCAAGATCAGGTCAAAATGGATATATGATTTAGACATAAAGAGTGATGCCATAACTAAATTAGGGGAACAGAGAATAGTTTGCCTGGCAGATCTTTGGAGAAGGGAAGAATTTGCAACCAAACAAGAGACAGAGAATATTTATAAGATGTAAAATGAATAATTTTGATTGTGTTAAATTAAAAAGCTTTTGAAAAATAAAACTAATGTAACAAAGATTAGAAGGGAAACAACAAGCTAGGGGGAAAATGTTTTTTTCTTAAAACTCTTACCTTTTGTTTTAGAATCAATACTATGCATTGGTTCTAAGGCAGAAATGTGGAATGGGGGTTAAGTGACTTGCCCATGGTCACATAGCTAGGAAGTGTCTAAAAAAGGTTTTCTTTTTTTTTAAACAACAAATTTCTCTGCTAAATGTCTAGTTTCTCAAATTTATAGGGAATTAAGTCAAATTTATAAGAATATGAGGCATTCCCCATTTGACAAGTGGTAAAAGGATATGAATGAGCAATTCATTTGCTCATTCATTCAAAAAAAAAGATGAAGAAATTAAAACCACTAATAATTATATGAAAAAATGTTCTAAATCATTCTTGATTAGAGAAATATGAATTAAAACAACACTGAATTACCACTTCATACCTATCAGATTGGCCAATATGGCAGTAAAGGAAAGTTTAATGTTGGAGGAGATGTGGCAAAATTGGAGCACTAATGCATTGTCGGTGGAGTTGTGAATTAAGCCAACCATTCTGGGAGGCAATTTGGAACTATGCCCAAAGAGCTATAAAACTGTGCATACCCTTTGATCCAGCAATACCACTACTGGGTCTCTATCCCAAAAAGATAATAAAAAAGGGGAAAGGACCCACTTGTACAAAAATATTTATAGCAGCTCTTTTTGTGGTGGCAAAGACTTGGAAATTGAGGAGATGGCCATCAGCTGAGGAATGGCTGAACAAATTGTGGTACATGTTGGTGATGGAATACTATTGTGCTATGAGAAATGATAAGCAAGAGGATTTCAGAAAAAGCTGGAAAGATCTGCAGGAACTGATGCAGAGGGAAATAAACAGAACTGGGAGAACATTGTACACAATAGCAGTAATATTGGGCGATGATCATCTGTGAAAACTTGGCTGCTCTTAGCAGTGCAATGATCTGGGCCAATCCTGAGAGACTGATGACGGGGATGCTCTCCACCTCCAGAGAAAGAACTGCTGGAGTTGTCTTTCACATCAGTGTATTTGGGGGTTTTGGCTATGTAGACTTTGCTCTTACAACAATGTCCAATATGGAAGTGGGTTTTATATGACAATAAAAGCAAAATGAGGGGACAGCTGGGTAGTGCAGTGGATGGAGAGCCAAGCCTAGAGATGGGAGGTCCTGGGTTCAAATCTGGCCTCAGATACCTCCTAGCTGTGTGACCCTGGACAAGTCACTTGACCCCCATTGCCTCACCCGTACCACTCTTCTGCCTTGGAACCAATACACCATATTGATTCTGAGATAGGAAGTAAGGGTTTAAAAAAAAAAAGCAAAATTTTTTTAAAAAACACTTATTCTCTTCCCTCCCAATTGCACCTCCTTTTACAGCTCTTTGGCTCATCTTATTCTATGGCTAGATTATGGCAGGATGGCCTGACTAGGGTTCAGACCAAGTCTCGTCCTGTATTGAAGACTGACCAGCGTTAAAAGTGTTGTATATTCAAAGTAGGGGCTCCCTTTGGGATTGGGGTTCTAGGTCCATCTAGATTCCTCATTCTGTGGTCCGTATTGGGGGTAAGGGAGATGGATTAATCTCCTGTCAGGGGTTGATATTATAATTCTGATGATGGCCAATGTAGATGGAATTGGAACATTTTAGGGAATCAGTATAAGCCAGGGTTGGATTTCAGTCTAAACATCAGTTTTTGGAGATCAGCCTGTGTCCAGAGCTAGAAACAAGTCTAGCTGGAGCTGGGTCTTGGGCAGCAAAGTGTTGAGGTGGATTAAGAGTTCAAATTCAGCCTCAGATGTGTCCTAGCTGTGTGACCCTAGGCAAGTCACTTGACCTTGTTGGCCTCATTTTTCTCATCTGTAAATTGAGCTGGACAAAGAAGCGGCCAACCATTCCAGTATGACCCCAGAAGTGGGTCAAGAAGAGTCAGACACGACTAAAAGACAACTGGACGACAGCACAACCGCCGGCGTTACGGGGTCAGTGAGCTGATGTGGCGCAGTGGGCTGCTGGGGTTAGTGTATTGCCTATTTCTTGGGAAGTGGGGCTGTTGAGCGATAGGCAGAGTCAGGGTTCAGCTGAGGGCTGGAGTTGGGATTTAGGATCCACTTGGTGACCGGGGAGTCGGCTCTGGCCCTGGGCTGGGTGCCTGATGGGCGGAAAGCTTTAAGAAGCCAGTGTGTGGCTGGAGTCAGGGACCAGACTTGGGTCATCAGCCCACGGCTTCTAGAGTGGTTCTGTCGTTGGCTAGGATTAGGTTTTAGCCTGGAATGGGGACAGGCCAAGTCAGCATGTCATCAGTTTTTGTTGCTCAGTCATTCCGCTGCGTCTGCCTCTTTGTGACCCCATGGAGCCTACCGTCTGTGAGGTTTTCTTGGCAAAAATATTGGACTCGCTTGCCATTTCCTTCTCCAGCAGATTACGGCAAACAGAGGAGAAGAACAGTGACTTGTTGAAGGTCACACAGCTAGGATCTGAAGCCAAATTTGAACTCAGGTCTTTCTGAGTCACAGAGCCAGACATGACTGAAAGACTGAACAATGTATTTCTTATAAGGTTCTAGGGCAGCGGTTCTCAATTTGTAGCAATGAGAATACATAATGCATATCAGGGATTTACATTCCGAATCATAACTGTAGCAGAATTACAGTTTTGAAGTAGCCACCAAAATAATGTTTTGGTTTGGGGTCATCCCAACATGAGGAACTGTTTGGGGTCACGGCATTAGAAAGGTTGAGAACCACTGCTGTAGGGGGTGGCGAAGAGTCATCAAAAAGTGACAGTGACGAGGATATATAAAAGAGGAAAAGCACATCAGTAAAAGATTTAAGAGGAGGGAGGAGATGGAAAGAGAAGAAAGAGAGTGAGAGAGAGAGAGGAGAGACAGAGAGGAGAGAAAGAGATAGAGAAGAGGTTGGGAGAGGGGGAGAAGAAAGAAGGAGGGAGACAGAAAGGAAGGGGGGATGAGAGACAGACAGACAGACTGGAACAGACAGAGAGACAGAGAGAAGATGTTGGGAGAGGGGAAGAAGGAAGAAGGAAGGAGACAGAGAAGGAGAGAGAGAGAGAGAGAGAGAGAGAGAGAGAGAGAGAGAGAGAGAGAGAGAGAGAGAGAGGGGAGGGAGGGAGGGAGGGAGAGGGAGAAAGAGAGAGAGAGAGAGAGAGAGAGGCGAGAGAGAGAGAGAGAGAGAAACTATATCCTTGGGTGATGAAAGAAATGGGGTAGTTGTGATTACTGAGTGATTGTCTTTGAAAATGATCTTTGATATACCATTGAGAATGGTACAGGAGCCAGAGGTCTAAAGAATGGTCTGATTTTCCCACACAAAAAGAGAAGATAGTGGAATCTGGAAACTGGAGAATTTTATTGACTTCAATTCCTGGTGACATTCTAGGATGTGCTATTAGAGGTATAAGTGGTGCCCCTGTTTTATCCTCATCTTTTTTAATTATTGCTGATCCTGGAACCAGAGTGGAGGGTGATTGAAAGAGAAAGAAACTAGCAGAATGGTTTCTAATGAGCCGGGAATATTAGAAGTTGCATTGCCAGTCCTTTCTTGGGAGGACTATTGGGTTTTGGTGAATTCTTGCTTGATAAATAAAAGAAGTCCTGAAATTGGAGGGAGGGATGGGGATAGGGCATGTTACACTCTGTAGGCTATGATATTCAGTGTCTCCTCCTCCTTCTTCCCCCTCCTCTTTGTGTCTTAGTAGCAATTCTAAGAAGGACGAGTGACAAGGGCTAGGAATCAGAGGGTAAGTGACTTGCCCAGGGTCACACATAGAAGAAGTGCCTGAGGTAAGATTTGAACCCAGTTCCTCCCAACTCCAGGTCTGACTATCAAGGAGTTAACCTAATTGTTTTTTTCTCTTGTCTTCTCTTGTCTTCTCTTGTCTTCTCTTGCCCTTCTCTTTCTTTCTTTCTTTCTTTCTTTCTTTCTTTCTTTCTTTCTTTCTTTCTTTCTTCTTTCTTTCCTTTCTTTCTTTCTTTCTTTCTTTCTTTCTTTCTTTCTTTCTTTCTTTCTTTCTTTCTTTCTTTCTTTCTTTCTTTCTTTCTTTCTTTCTTTCTTCTTTCTTTCTTTCTTTCTTTCTTTCTTTCTTTCTTTCTTTCTTTCTTTCTTTTCTTCCTTCCTCTTTTTTAAACCCTTACCTTCTGTCTTGGAATCAATACTGTATATTGTTCCAAGGCAGAAGAGTGGTAAGGGCTAGGCAATGGGGGTCAAGTGACTTGCCCAGGGTCAAACAGCTGGGAAATGTCTGGGGCCACATTTGAACCTAGAACCTCCCATCTCTAGGCCTGGCTCTCAATCCACTGAGCTACCCAGCTGCCCCCTCTCTTGTCTTCTTTCTGCTGACCTTGGACTTGGATGTCTGAGCTTCCATGAGAGAAGTTAGAGTGGTTGGAGTAACTGTTGTTGCCCATGGGGAAGCATGGAGAACTCAACTGGGGCTGTGGCCCCTAGACCCCCGAGACCTGCATCCTGATCCTGGAGCACAAATGGTACCAGAAGCCCCAGGGACAGAAGAGTCTGAATTGCTGAGTCTGCCAGCTATGGAAAATTCCACTGGTATGATGAGCTGGGGAAAAGAGATTTCTCTCCCTGTTTCCCCCCTCATTCAGAATGTAATGGGGGAATGGCGGGTCCCCATCATATCCCTGTCCTTCCAACATGCATGTCAGGATCCATCTTCTGTCACAGAGAGGGGGGGGGAGAGAGAGAAGGGAGAGAGAGAGAGAGAGAGAGAGAGAGAGAGAGAGAGAGAGAGAGAGAGAGAGAGAGAGAGAGAGAGAGAGAGAGGGAGGGAGAGAGAGAGAGAGGGAAAGAGAGAGAGGAGAGAGAGATGGAGAGGGAGGGAGGGAGGGGGGAGAGAGAGAGAGAGAGAGAGAGAGAGAGAGAGAGAGAGAGAGAGAGAGAGAGAGAGAGAGAGAGAGAGGGGAGGGAGAGAGAGAGAGGGAAAGAGAGAGAGAGAGAGAGATGGAGAGGGAGGGAGGGAGGGAGAGAGAGAGAGAGAAAGAGAGAGAGAGAGAGAGAGAGAGAGGAGAGAGAGAGAGAGAGAGAGAGAGAGAGAGAGAGAGAGAGAGAGATGGAGAGAGAGACAGAGAGAGAGAAGGAGGGAGGGGAGAGGGGGGGAGAGAGAGAGGGGAGGGGAGGGAGAAAGAGGAAGGGGAAGGAGAGAGGGAGAGAGAGAGGGGAGGGGAGGGAGAAAGAGGAAGGGAAGGAGAGAGGGAGAGGGAGGAAGAAAGAGAAACAGAGAGAGAGGGGGTTAAAGGAGAGACAGAGACAGAGACAGACAGAGATAGACAGAGAGACAGAGACAGAGAGAGAGAGGAAAGGAGGGAGAGAGAGAAGGAGGAAGGGAGAGAGGGAGACTCTGTGTGTGTGTGTGTGTAGCTGATGGTGAGCCACATCTTCTGGATGTGGGAGATAGGCTCTAACAGAAGGACCCTGCTTCCTGCTCACAGCATGCACAGGTATTCTATGACTGCTTCCTGCCTATTGACTGTGTGGTGATGAAAGGCTTTTTAATTGGCTTCTGAGTCATAACTGTAGGCAGACAATAGCCTTCCACAGGAACAACTTGACCTCTTTTCTTTTCCTGGTAGCAACTGTGGAGGACAAACTGCTACAGGCCTCTGGGTTGGGGCCATGAGCCCGCCAGCCCCTGGCTCCCAGCCTGGCTGTCCACTTCTGCTCCTAGGTAAGAAGGAGCGTCCCAGGAGGCCAGATCTCATGAACTTTGAGAGGTTGGAGGAATGTGCTGCCAGAGGTCCAGAACATAGACCCTACCCTAGAGTTAGTTGGCAGTCAAGCCAGGTAAAGTGCCAGGGAAGCCCCAATGGAGGGGGCTCGTCTGATCCTGCCCAGCAGTGATTAACTCCAGGCCAGCGTGTCCTGCTGCAGCAAAGGCATGACCTGCCCGGTGGTGGAGGCATAAATGCTTTCTAGAAACCACTTTAAGTTTGAGCCCAGTCTCCCGGAGGCCTGAGAGCATCCAGAAGGGAGTATGCTATCTTTTGTACTTGCTATGTCTTAGTAAATATTCTTTTGTAAAAGCTGATTGAAGGGGAAGTTAGGTTGAGAGTCAGGTCTAGAGACAGGAGGTCCTGGGTTCAAATGTGACCTCAGATACTTCTTATCTGTACAACCCTGGGCCACTCACTTTATTCCCATTGCCTCGCCCTTATCACTCTTCTGCCTTGGAACCATTACATAATTTTGACTGCATGATGGAAGGTAAGGATTTTTTAAAAAGCTAATTGATGTTAATTAGCTAAGTAATACTTGGGTTACTAATTATTGGACTAATCAATTAAAAATGGGAAATGCTAATTATACCAGGGAATGAAGTTGAAGAGAACACAATAGAATAAGGGTTTGTACCAGCAGCATAGAAAGATACTTTGGTCAGGATGACCTGGATTCAAATTTGGCCTTAGACACTTCCTGAGTGTGTGATCCTGAACAAGCCACTTAACCCCAACTGCCCAGCCCTTGCTGCTCTTCTGCCATGGCACCAATACTTAGTATTGATTCTAAGACAGAAGGCAAGGATTTAGAAAAAAAGAAGATACTTTGCTCAACCTCAAGGATACCTCTTGAACCCTGGGGAAGAAATGTTGCATAGCAGCCATCTGGGGAACTGATTCATCAGTCTGCGTAGGAGAAGCACCAGCTTCCATCTTCAAACTCAAAACATTCCAATAGAAGCACAGGGCAATATATATAGAATTGGGAGGGACCTTGGTAGTCGGCACTTTCATTTTAAGATAAGGAAACTGAGTCTTAGAGACTAAGTACAATGACTTTCCCAAGGTCACACAGGCAGTAAGGGGGAAAGCCATGACTCCAATTCAAATCCTCCTCTTTGTTCTGCCTCTGCAATAATATAAAGAAAAAAGATTTTAGTCCATGAACCTGAAATTTTATTTCCACCAATTTTAAATAAAAATTTAAAATAAAATCCACCAATTTTGTTCCTTTCCCATGTGGTTGGGAGAGCTCCTAAGCCACACAGAAAGATGGTGGAAGATAACTGGAAAGAAAAGTTGGGAGATGACTGGAGGCAGATGTCTCCATAAAGGAGCACTTAATCTATTTCCTTTCCATTTTATGTTATGTATAATAAATCGTCTGTCTCTGAGTTCTGTGAATACACAGGATTGAGAAATGATTGGGGAGAACTCAGACAAGGTGGGGATTTACTAGCTAATGACAAATGGTAGGCTTCATATTTTAATATTTTGAGCAATAGTCCATTTCATCCTCTAGAATAAATTGATTTTAGACTTGGTCAGGGAGAAAGTAGAGGAGAGAAGGACCTGGCATGCTATGGTCCATGGGGTCATGGAGAGTCGGATATGACTGAATCAATGAACAACAATAAAGCAGGGTTTAATCCAAATTACTTAGCATTTGTGAGTTTGGGGTAAGGTTGAAAGGTAGGGAAGAATAGTCTTGGTCTTGGCAAGCTGAAGGATCACCAGCCACCTCTTAGAAAGGCTATTCCACATGTCCCACAGGGAAACTGACAAGATCATTGGGCTGGTGCTTCAAGTAGAGCACCATCTGGTGGACAATTCAAATATTGCATAACCTTGCTGGATAATTAATACAGGGACACTACCTTCCTGTGGGGTTGAAGGAAGAGAGTACTCAAGCCACATACAACCAACTCAGGGATGCCAAGGGGAGGAACTAAAGTGTTTCAGGATCATGAAAAGATGTCTTGAAAGCACTCCCAAAGGGAAGGAGTAGGAGCCATCATGTCTTCCTCAAGAACAAGTCACAACTAGACTAATCTCATTTCTTTTTTGATAGGGTTACCAAAATGGTAGATCAGGGAGATGCTATAGATATTTTTGCCTATATTTTATCAAAGCACTTGACAAAATCTCTCATGCTATCCTTGTGGACAAGGCAGAGAAAAAGGGGCTAGTTGACAGTATGGTTAGGTGGATTTAGAACTTCCCAAAGAATAGTCATCAATAAGATGATATAAATTGAATAGAGATCTTTAATGGGGTGCCCCAGGGATCTGTCCTAGCCTCCAGAATATCTGACATTTTTCTCAATGACTCGGATACAAGCACAGATGGTATGCTTGTCAAGTTTGCAGATGACACAAAGCTCAAAGGGATAGCTAGAATATTGGAATGACAGAATAGGGATTTTTTAAAAATGTAGACTAAAACACTGGGCCAAATCTAATAAGAAGAAAATTAATGGAGACAAATGTAAAGTTCTACATTTGGGTTTGTGAAATGAGCTTTATAAGTACAAGATGGGAGGGAAGAACCATAAGAGAGAGATATGGATAGATACATAGGAAGACAGACAGATGAATGGATGGATGGATGGATGGATAAATAGGGAGAGAGAGAGAGAGAGAGAGAGAGAGAGAGAGAGAGAGAGAGAGAGAGAGAGAGAGAGAGAGATGGATGGATGGATAGATGGATGGATGAATGTATGTATGTATGTATGTATGGATAGATAGATAGACAGACAGACAGATAGGCAGACACATAGATGAATGGACAGATAGACAGAGAGATAGATAGATAGATAGATAGATAGATAGATAGATAGATAGATGGATAGATAGATAGATGGATGGATGGAAGGATAGATATATGTATGAAGATATATATGGATGTATGGATAGATAGAATAGATAGATGGATGGATGGATGGATGGATGGATATATGCATGAAGGTATATATATGGATGGATGGATAGATAGATAGATAGATAGATAGATAGGATAGATAAGATGGATGGATGGAAGGATAGATATATGTATGAAGATATATATATGGATGTATGGATAGATATATCCATAGATAGATATATCCATAGAATAGATAGATGGATGAATGGATGGATGGATATATGCATGAAGGTATATATATGGATGGATGGATAGATAGATAGATAGATAGATAGATAGATAGATAGATAGATAAGATAGATGGATGGATGGATGGATATGTATGAAGGTATATATATGCATATATGGATAGATAGATAGATAGATAGATAGATAGATAGATAGATAGATAGATAGATAGGATAGGATAGGATAGATAGAATAGATAAGATAGATGGATGGATGGATGGATATGTATGAAGGTATATATATATATATATATATATATGGATGGATAGATAGATAGACAGACAGACAGACAGACAAATAGACTAACCAAGCACTTACTATAAGTTAGGCACTGTGTTAAGTGCTGGGTATATAAACACAAGCAAATAAAATAATCAGTCCCCTTCATGAACTTGTTACATTCCAATGAGAGAAGGCAATACATAAAGAAGACCTGGAAAGAGATAGAGAGAGGAATGGTGCTGGGGATCCTTCTGAAATAGTTGCCCAGATGGGCGGGGCAGTCACTGATCAGGAGAGAGGTCTCTCAAGGTTGGTAAGATGGCAGATAAGGGGCAAGAGGAGAAGTCTAGAGTGTGGAGTCAAGTATGAAAAAGATACTAATAATATCTAGAGGTTTTAGTAAATGGAGAGCTCAAGGTAAATCAGTGATGTGATGTAGTAGCCAACAATGTTACTGATGTCCCAGACTACAGCACTGTGGAGGTGGATCTGATCACATTTAGGGTGTCCCATTCAACTCCAGGCACCACATTTTAGGCAAGATACAAACAAGTTAGAATGCGGCCAGAAGAGGATGGTGACCAGTAGGGATGACGCTACAGGATTAGCGTGGGGGGAAACATTCACCAGGGGAGACACCATAGCTGTCCTTAAATATTTGGGAGCTGTTGTATGAAACAGGGACAAGGTCTATTCTACTCAGCCCCAGAGGGAGCAGCTATGAAGAAAGAATGGAAGTTGTAGAAAGACAGAGCTGAGCTTGATGAAAGGAAAAGCATCTTCCTAGCAATGGCTCAGAAGCAGAGCAAGCTTGCTGAAGCTATGTTGGAGAGGAGATTCTCATTCAGCTATGGGTTGGACTAGAGGGCCTCGGAGGGCCATTCCTGCTCTGAAATTCTGTGACTGGAGCAAGTGTTAGGCTCAGATTGTGGTAGGTCAGTGTGTGGTTGTGTGTGTATGAGTGTGCTAAGGGATGTAGTTTGTTCAGGAGTTATTCTGAGGTTAGATTTAGGGCTCAGTCTATGGCTGAAGTAGAGACTGAATTTGGGGCTAGATTTAGACAGAATCGCTGAATTAGAAGAGCCCACTATGGCCAATGAGTCCAATCTCTACCTAAAAGAGAATCCCCTTTACCACATATTATCCAGCCTTTGCTGGAGACCTCCAATGAAAGGGAACCCCCTGCCATCCGAGGCAGACCAATCCACTACAGAATTGGGTGAATTGTTAGGAAATTATTTCTTAAATCAAGATCAAATTTGCCTCTTCAGAACTTCCACTTGGCTAGTCTCAGAGTCAGGAAGACCTGGCATCTTGCCTCAGACAACTCCTGAGGACTGATGCTTCACAAATCACTTCTCTTTTCAGTGCCCCAAGCAACTTCCTTCCTTCCTTCCTTCCTTCCTTCCTTCCTTCCTTCCTTCCTTCCTTCCTTCCTTCCTTCCTTCCTTCCTTCCTTCCTTCCTTCCTTCCTTCCTTCCTTCCTTCCTTCCTTCCTTCCTTCCTTCCTTCCTTTTAAAAAACCCTTAGGGGCAGCTGCGTAGCTCAGTGGATTGAGAGTCAGGCCTAGAGATGGGAGGTCCTGGGTTCAAATTTGACCTGAGACACTTCCCAGCTGTGTGACCCTGGGCAAGTCACTTAACCCCCATTGCCTAGCTCTTGTTATCCTTCTGTTTTAGAATTGATGCTGAGACGAAGGAAAGCATTTTTTTTAAATTTATTTGTTTGTTTTTTTAAACCCTTACTGGGTACTGGTTCCAAGGCAGAAGAGTGGTAAGGGGCTAGACAATGGGGGTGAAGTGACTTGCCCCAGATCCCACAGCTAGGCAGTATCTGAAGCCAAATTAGAACCCGTCTTCCTAAATCCAGGTTTGGCATTCCATCCATTGTGCTGCCCTTCCTAGCAACTTCCTAAGAGTACAGAATACAAATGAATTGTTGATCTTCATTGATGGAGTCATAGGTTTGGACCTCCACTACTAAAACCAGCAACAGCCCAAACTCTTCTACTTATTCCTCCTTCTATGTAATCCTCTTCATTCTATTCTCTGGGGCCAAGAAGAGCAAGTTCATTTCCTTTTCCACATGGCATCCCTGCCTTCAATTACCTGAAAATAGCTACCATGGCGTCCCCCTAAGGCTCCTCTCCTTGCAGCTCAACATAATTGGCTTCTTCATGCAGTCTTCGTGTTACCTTATCTTGAGGTCCATTTTCCCGGTTTCCCTCTTCTATGTACTACAGCTTACAAATATCCTGCCAAAAGTAAGGAATCCAGTATTGAGCTCAAGTCACTAGAAATAGTCTGACTCCAGGGCCCCCTCCTCCAGGAAGCCTTCCCTAATTACTTCCATTGACCTTCCTCCTCAGACCTCCTAGAGCATTCTTCTCTCTCCTTAATGTATTTATTATGAGATAACCCATGTTGGTGCTATTAAACTTTGAGCTCCATGAAGGCAGACCATGATTTACATAAACTCTGCTACATAGAGGGACATGGACTTTATATATAGCCAATTCAGTAATCATTTATTAAGTGCCTACTATGTGCCAGGCACTGTGCTAAGGGATACAAAGGAAAACACAAACGACAAACTCTTGGGGAGCTTCCAATCGAATGCAGACACATACAATCAAAGCAAGCTATAGTCAGGAGAAACAGGGAATAACTGGCAGCAGGAAGGCACTGGAATTAAGAGGGCTGGGAAGGCTTCCTGGAGGAGGTCAGGTTTTGGCTAGGACTTAAAGAAAGCCGGGGGGGGGGGGTCAGTAGTCCGAGTGGAGGAGCGAGACATTCCAGGCATGAGGGACAGCCAGAGAGAATGCCTAGAATCCAGAGAAGTATCTTGTTTGTGGAAGAGCTGGGAAGGCAGTGTCACTGGATGGAGGAGCTCGTGATAGGAGCCAAGATAGAAGGGGTTAGGGAGGAAGGGCTTTGAATGTCAAACGGAGAATTTTGTATCTGATCCTGGAGGCAATAGGGAGCCACTGGAGCTTATTGAGCACACACCAACATGTGTATACATACATATAGATGAGCATGTATGCATATATGTGTGGCCTATATAGTTGTTGAATTGTTTTCAGTTGTATCTGACTCTATGACTCCATGTAGGGTTTTCTTGGCAGTGGGTTGTCACTTCCTGCTCTAGCTCATTTTACAGATGAGGAAACTGAGGCAAACAGAATTAAGTGACTTGTCTGGGTTTATCCACCTAGTAAGTATCCGAGACCAGATTTGAACTCAGGAAGATGAGTCTTCCTGATTCCAGACCTGGAGCTCTATCCACTATGCTACCTAGTGTATGTGTGTGTAGGTCAGCTCCTTTCATTTTTTTCCTTTGTATTCCTAGCATTGGCGCAGAGTAGGTGCTTAATTAATGTTTGTTGATTGACTGATGTGGACTCCCTCATCCTTCTGCTTGAGGCTCTGGATCTCTCCCTGGTTGTATTCTGTCTTTGTCTTTTCCAGTCCCATTACCGAAGTGTCCCCTGCTGCACGGGTCCTGGAGAAGATTGTGGCGTTAGCTGCAGAGATCTGAGCCCCCACCCCCACCCTGCACCAGTTGGGAAGCGAGCGCCATGCTCATGTTGTTCTCTCGTTGCACCTGCCTCATCTCCCATGCTGTTCTTAACCTTGGGTGTCGACAGTTAAGTCACATCATCTTCCCTTAAATGGCCCTAATAAAGGCTGATTGCTTTTAGCCTAGAATGGCTTCTCTCTCCCGTGAATACCCTTTCTAAGCTCCAAAGGAACCAGGGCAGAGCAAGGTGCCATTACTGCCTCTCTATTCTGTACTCAATGGCCTCTCTTCCTGCTGGCTGCGATTTCACAGGCTCCGAGCTGCCCGTTACCTACCTTCTGACAGTAAGGGGAGGCCAACCAGGACTTGGAAGCAGACATGCATTTTTAATCACAGCACCATGTGGGTTTGTTGCTTGGTGATGTTTATTCATTACAAGGCTTTATTTTTTTTCTATTTTTTAATTGGCAGAGCAGAGGGTGAAGGTAAGATGGTGATCTGGTGATTTCTCCCCTCCCTCCAAAAACAAAACAAAAAGAGAAGCATTAAAACATTGTGACCTTGGGCAAGTCTTTTGCCTAATTTTGCTTAATTGCCTAGCCCTTACTGCTTTTTAATCTTGAAACCAATACACAATATTGATTCTAAGATGGAAGGTAAGGGGAACAAAAAAATAAGGATACAGAGTGGGGCAGCTAGATGACTTTGCGGATCAAGATGGGAGGTCCTGGATTTCAATTTGGCCTCAGACGCTTCCTAGCTGTGTGACCCTGGGCAAGTCACTTCCCCCATTGCATAGTCATTACCACTCTTCTGCCTTGGAACCACTACACAGTATGGGCTCTAAGACAGAAGGAAGGGTATTTGAAATAAATAGATATAGATATAGATATAGATATAGATATAGATACAGAGCAAAGAAGGAGGTTCAAAAGGAAACAGAGATAAGCCAAACAATCTTGTACATAACTAGATGAATTTCTTCTGTACTCTACAAACCAAAAACGAGCAGGAAGCAGTAGACATCTCCCATTTCACATACAACCCTCTTTCTGCATTCCATTCTGTGTGTGGCAATGCTCGTGGTTTGGGTTTTCTGTTTTGTTTGTAAGTCCGTATGCGTTTGTGCAGTTCAGAATAGGGAAGGATAGCAAGCGATTTCTTGGCTGCCATGCCACGTTCTTGGCTCCCAGGAAGCTCGCAGCCTTCTAGAATGTCTGTATCTTTTAGATGAACCTAGTTTTGCTTCCCTTATCTTGTCACCATCGACGTCCCCAGGAAGCCCTTTCCACTTTTTGGATGACTATAATTGCTAGGAAGATTTTCCTTAGATCAAGCCAAAATCTGCCTCTTGGCAACCCACTGATGTCCTGGAATCAGGAAAGAGCTTTAACACTCAGCTGAGGTTCTGTGTCATCATCCCTCCATACTGAAGAGCTGGGACTTTTTTTTTTTTAAGGTAAATATCACCATCTGCTGGAAGATAGCAATTATAGCAAGAAGGATCCATTACTCCTGTCAGGGGTGGGGAATAGCAGTGGTGGCACCCTAGAGAAAGAGGACGGCTGCCACTGAAGGAGCAGGGCATGAAGGAGCCAACTTCAGATTTCTCGGTGGTTGGCCGCCGCCGTACTGGAAGTCATAGACACGTCCCCGTGGAGGACTGTGGGAACCCCACAAGGGATGGGTCCTTTGACTCACTCACTCTAGCATCATGTCTGTGTCCTTTAGGGTGTCAATGAAGCCATGTTTTGAAACTTCAGGAGCCCCGGTGATTCTACGGGGAACTTGGGGCTACCCTTGGTGGCTCCACCAGACCCTGAAATCCTTAGGTCTTCCCTGTCTGGGGGGATTATGTGACGGATTAGTGAGAGGCCCTCAGAGGTAGCTGGCTTCTTCTCTTCAGCCAGATAGGAGTAGATTCTTTCCAGCAAGCCTCCTCCCTCCATTGTATCTAGAATCCAAGTTTGTCTCAAGAGGAGTGAAGGGAAGGAGAATGGGGAGTGGAAGAACCATTTGTGGCCAGAGTATAATAATACAGACAGGGGCTGGGGGTGGGGGGTAAAAGCAAAGAGCCAGCCAGGATAGCCATCAGAGGTCTTGGCAGATGGAGGGCTCAAGCACCACTGGCAGGCACCTCTCTATTTCCCCCATCTTGACTGACTCCCCAGAAGAGAAACTATTTTCTTGTCGCCTCTGCTCAATAGTTCATTTAGATCAAAGGGTCCTCCAATCCTCACCCACTTTGGGTCCCAGGAGGGGAGGATAAAAGCTTTCAGCTACAGCTGGGTACTGAGTCAGGGGCAGGGGAAGGTAGCTCCTCTCTTCTGTGGGGTGCTGGACAAATGCCATTTTCTCTGTGCTAGCTCATGTCGAAGTAATCCATCATGCCAGGATCTCTAACCTGGGAGAAGACAGAGCCCAGACATTCTGTCTGGTGGGCCTGTCTGCTAGTGGATTGTGGGTCTAACTGATGTTTGTATAAATGGAATGTGTGTGTGTGTGTGTGTGAGAGAGAGAGAGAGAGAGAGAGAGAGAGAGAGAGAGAGAGAGAGAGAGAGAGAGAGAGAGAGAGAGAGGGAAGGAGGGAGGGAGGGAGAGAGAGAGAGAGAGAAGAAGAAGAGAGAGGGAGAGAGAGAGAAAGAGAGCAGAGGGAGAAAGAGAGCAGAGGGAGGGAGAGAAGGTGGAAGGGAGAGAGAGAAGAAGAGAGAGGGAGAGAGAGAGAAAGAGAGCAGAGGGAGAGAGAAAGGGAGAGAAGGGGGAAGGGAGAGAGAGAGGAAGAGAGAGGGAGAGAGAGAGAAAGAGAGCAGAGGGAGAGAGAGAGGAAGGGAGAGAAAGAGAGAGAGAGAGAGAGAGAGAGAGAGAGAGAGAGAGAGAGAGAGAGAGAGAGAGAGAGAGAGAGAGAGAGGGAGGGAGAGAGGGAGAGAAGGAGGAAGAGAGAGAGAGCGGCAGTTGGGTCTCAGGATAGCTGTGTCTTGAGCATGTCCAGGCTTACCCCAGGAGGAGCCAAGAAAGCCCCAGTTCCCTCCAGCATCTCCGTGACAAGGTGTGAAATCCCCATAACCCATTTGACAAGGTGTGAACTTGCCTTGTCCTGGGCCCTCATTACCTAGTCTTGGCCCCTTTGTTCTGTTATTGACTCAGATTCCCTGGGTACTGATTTGAGCAGCAGAGAAGGGGCATCTGCTGGTAATGAAGTTCATATGCCAGGGCTGCCCTTGGGCCAGGTCTTTAAAAGGAAATAAGGAGTGCCCAAGGGAGAAATGCTCAGAGAAGGCCCTTCGGAGAAGTAGAGAGAAGGGGTTCCAGCAAAACCAGAGATACACAGCCTCAGTTTAGACTGGAGAGTAGGGAGAGGAGAAAAAGGAACAGGCATTTATGAGGTGTCTACTCTGTGCCAGGCATGGTGCCAATCACTTTACATAAATCCCTGAATCCTCACAACAACCCCTGGTGGCAGGTACTATTGCTATTTTTATTGTACAGGCAAGGAAACTGAGGCTGACAGGGAGTAAGTGACTTGCCCAGGGTCACACAGTTAGGCAGTGCTGAGGTTAGATTTGAACTCAAGTCTTCCTGACTCCAGACCCAGCACTCTGTCCACTGTGCCATCTAGCTGCCTAGACATGGGCCCCTGGGCACACATCCTTGGTCACTCCTCCCATCTTCTGGCGTTTCCTGAGACCTGGCTCCCTCCTCACGATAGTTTTCCTTCCTTTGCCATCTTTTCCAATCGTGATTACCCTTTCCCTAATCTCTCCCCCCACAAGTCACTAGAGAAAATTTCCACTCAGGATCCTCTTTCTTAGAGAAGAATGAGCATTAACTTCTTTCTTTTGTTTTAGACCGTCATTGTACAGCAGTTTTCCAGGGTGTTTCCTTATGTCCAACCAGGTTTTGTTTTGTATTTTTTAAAATAACTTTTGTTTGTTTGAATGCTGACATACTGCTTTCTGTTGTATTAGCCAGTTGGAGAATTGCGGCTAATAGGAGAAGTATGGATTTTGCATCCGTCAAATACTAGTATCTAGTAGTTTGCCTAGAGCGTGCTCTGATAGCTCATAAATGTTCATATATTTTTCTATTTATTTTGAAGCAATTCTGGTCTGTAACATGAGTCCAGACAGCTTGTCTGAGCTCCTAATGGGCTGCAGGTCTATAGGAGTGGGTTTGCCTATTGGCCTAGAAACTGAGTAATCAACTCTAAGTGTTTAACTCCTTTTGGGGAGCCCTGCGCCTGTTTAAAGACTTTTCTGACTATATTTCCCTTCTTTTTTTTTAAATCAATACGGAGTATTGGTTTCAAGGCAGAACAACAGTAAGGGCTAGGTAATGGGGGTTAAGTGACTTGCCCAGGGTCACACAGTCAGGAAGTGTTTGAGGACAAATTTGAACCTAGGACTTCCTCTCTCTAAGCCTGGTTCTCAATCTACTGAGCTGCCTAGTTTCTCCCTATATTTTCTTTAAGTTAACCTGCCCATCTTGGTGAGCAGTGTGTTAAAAACGCCATTTGAATTGGCTTTAGAGTAGGAAGAATCCATTGGAAGAAATGTTGGGTGTCCTTTGATATGAAAACCTGAAAGAAAGTTGTCTGGTCCTCCTAGCAGCGATGGCAAACCTTTTAGAGACTGGGTGCCCAAACTGTAACCTCATGCCATGTGTGAGCCTCCCTCTTACTCCAGACAGTGGAGGGAGGATGTGCTCCCATTAGGCTGCTGGGTAGAGGGGTGGTGATGGGAGAAATGTCCTCAGGCATGCAGGAAGAGGGGGAAGGGAACAGCCCCCTCTGGCACACGTGCCCTAGGTTTGCCAACATGGTCCTCCTGGACAAATTTGGGTTTTGTAGGTTTTAAATTAATGTCCAATATTTCAAGTATTATTTTTATAAAGTTCATTATCTGACAAAATAGAACCATGTGACTAAGTTTTTCTACCTGCTCAAAAATCCCCACTCCACTAAAGCTACGACAGGAAGGAGAGAGCAAGAAACAGAACTCCACAGAATTTATATCCTGACTATGTCAGCATATGACAGGAAGAGAGTGGGCTGCTGGGAATTGTAGTTTTTTTAGAGTAACAGATTCTAATTACACAGTTTGCCTGGTATACCATGGAACACCTAGAAATTTTGTCTTCTACATATTGATACTCCTTTAGATACCCAATTTCTTGGTTCTTCAATCTATTTGGTTTACATGCTCTCCACCTCAACTCTATCCAGAGATGGCCACACAGACAAGACTTGATCTTGACTTCACCCATGAGTGCTCTGCTCCCCTGTTCAGAAACTCCCAAATTCCTTGATCCAGACTCACATGGGTAGCCTCATGTGCTACAGGAATCTTTGGAGAGTTTTGACCCAGAACAATTTGATTTTTTGTATAAAGGTGATGGAGTCATTCTCAGTCAACTTCAGGCTGCTACTCTGCAGGGAGAACCCTACATGGGTTGGAATCTCTTCTGAGAAAGGAAGCTTGATTTTCCTTCCCTTTCATTATTAGTCTAGCGGTTAAGCCCAGCCTACATGTATGTCCAAAGGAGAGGGACCCTTCAGTCAAAGGAGAGGACGAGGACTCCAGCCCGTCTCCCACGTGCCAAGCCAGACTGATTACGTTTTCCACCTGAAGAAAGAAGGGGTGACTTCCAGTCAAGCCCAGTTCCCTGGTCTCTAGGGAGAGAGCTTCATGTACTCAGAATCTCTCTAAGGGGCCAACAGGAGGTTTTGGGTTTGGGGAAGGCAAACCAAGGCAGGTGATAACCTATTCAAAAATCTGTCAAAATGATGTTTGTTTGTTAAATTTATCACCACATATTTGCAAGTACAAGAGAATGTGACCTGCCAGATTTTATTACAATCTGGCCACACAGACTTTTTTTGAAACTCTTTGGGGGGGGGGGGGTGGCAGGTAGGTGTCTGAGTGGATTGGGAGCCAAACTAGAGACAGGGGGTGCAGAGCAGGTCCTGGGTTCAACTCTGGTCTCAGATACTTCCTAGCTAGGTGACCCTGGGCAAGTCACTTAACTTCCTTTGCCTAGCCTTTATTGTTTTTCTGCCTTGGAACCAATACACAGAATTGATTTTAAGACGGTTTATATATTTTAAAAAATTGATTTAAGAAGGTAAGGGTTAAAAAACAATAAAAGAAACTCTTTAGCACAAGGTGCTGGAGCTATACAGAACCTCCCCAAGTTACCAGAGTTGTCCAGGATTTGGGAATACCTACATGACAAACTCAGCAAAAATTGACCTGGGGGAAAGAGAATGTAAGCGTGAGATTTGGGGAAGGGGGGATCCATTGAGTCAACGATTCCACCCGCTTAAAGTCACTAAGAAAAGATTCTATCCTACATGCCCTTGTCAGGTGAGATCATCTCTGCAGAATCAATGGATCAGACATTCAGTTAATACATCCAGTCGCACCCTATGGGTTTTGTATCAAATATCAAGCTAGCTTAGAAGACTTGTATCTGAGGGTCCGGAAGCTCAGGGAAGAGTAGTTCTAGTCATGTTCCTGAGAAAAAAATGACCCCCTGATCTTCAGAGGCCAAGAGAATTTGTATTTCTCACTGGCACACCAGCGGTATCCCTAAGACAGCCATGGCATAGCAGTGTCCACACTGGAAGCCAAAGACAAACGGAGGGAAGAAAGCTTCTGCAAGAGCCCAGCCAAAAACTATACAATGCTTAAGGGGAAATTTATGAGTTTCCTATAAAGGGGGGGAACCAGGATTTATGAATTACCTCATTGTTATGTATTCTCTCTAAGTCTGAGCCCACTTTCCCCTGGACTTTGTATGAACTGGTAGGACAGGCTATCATAGACTTTGGGGGGGATGTTTTGTACAACTCTGTGTCAGCCTGGGCCCTTTTAGGGTTTGATTTATAAAAGTAGACTAGTTCAGGGGGAAGCTGGGTGGCTCAGTAGATTGAGAATCAGACTCAGAGATGGGAGGTCCTGGGTTCAAATGTGACCTCAGACACTTCCCAGCTGTGTGACCCTGGGCAAGTCACTTAAGCCCCATTGCCTAACCCTTACCATTCTTCTGCCTTGGAGCCAATACACAGTATTGATTCTAAGATGGAAGGTAAGGGTTAAAGAAAAAAAAGTAGACTAGTTCTGATGAGGATAATAATTGGCTAATATTATCCACTATTCTTAACTCTTTAGTCAATAATACTTTCTGAAAGCTAATTGTATAAAATTGCTTAGCTAATCGATCTCAACTGATAATCAAAGGGGAGGAAACACACTGATGGGGACTCATGACTTATTGCATTAGGAAACCAACTTTCCAGGTTCACCATCTAGAACCCTGAGGGGAAATCTAGTAGCTATCCCTCAGGACCTAACTTTCCAGTACATTTGCTACAGACTGGAAAAGACTAATGTGGAACCAGACCTGGAGATGAGGGGTCCTGGGTTCAAATCTAGCCTCAGCCACTGTCTAGCTGGGTGACCTTGGGCAAGTCACTTAACCCCAATTGCCTAGCCCTTACTACTCTTCTGCCTTGAAACTGTTATTTGCATCGATTCTAAGATAGAAGGTAATGGTTTTTTCAAACAGAAAAGACTAATGTAGATACAGGTGTCTTGACTAGACAATCACAGGACACCAAAACTGATAAAATCTAAAGAAGGCATGAAGGCTATAGACAACAACCAAAGAACTGGATTCCAAGCAGATGGCAGTACAGTTGAAAGTTTGGGTCTTCCACCAGACCATACTGAACCAACCTTCTTTGCCTCCTGTCAAAAATAGCAGAAGGTAGGGGGCAGCTGGGTAGCTCAGTGGATTGAGAGCTAGGCCTAGAGACGGGAGGTCCTAGGTTCAAATCTGGCCTCAGCCACTTCCCAGCTGTGTGACCCTGGACAAGTCACTTGACCCCCATTGCCTAGCCCTTACCACTCTTCTGCCTTGGAGCCAATACACAGTATTGACTCCAAGACGGAAGGTAAGGGTTTGAAAAAAAAATAGCAGAAGATTGATGAGTGGCTATATGAAGTGAACAAGGCAATGATAGCAAAAGACTCAAGTACTAGTCTTCTGCAGACACTTTACTGTTAAGGCAATGGCAGACACTGGAATTGTGCAACAGAGTAATGTATTGATCTGTGAATGATAACACCAGGAAGTGGTTGGCACTGCCTAGGGCATACTGTTCCTTGGCCATGAAAACTCCACATGAGGACTTCAAGACTTATGGATCCCCAAAGCCTCTAGAATTAGTAAGAAATAGATTATTTTGACTCAAGATGGTGGATGAGATCACCAAGATCCATTGTGTCAAAGAGAAACACTACCAGCTCATGTTACATACTGGAACACTGAAAGGATCAGCAAACCTCTGGATTTTCTTTGCTTTGATTTCTTATCGCTAGAAGGAGATGACAAGAATGATCACAAGTCACCCCTTGGTGGTGATGAACTACTTTACTAGGTAGGAACAAGGACACCCAACCAGGACCCAGAAAGCCTCCTCAGCTGAAGGATTTCTCAATGTGTACACTTCCTTCCAGGAGCTCTTTAGAGCAAGGAAGAGATTTTAGAAGTATGCTTCTCAAAAAGCTATTAATAACCTTGCCTGATGTAGAGAAGTCTAGAACATCACTCACCAATCACGCGTCAATGATCTGATCCAAAACATTGTGAACCTTAAAAATTCTCAGACCCTACTTCATAAGGTTAGGATTGTAAACCTTAAAAAATTCCCAGACCCTACTTCATAAGGTTGGGTTAAGACCATTCCCCATTTTAAACAATGAAGGGACTTAGATCAGGAATGTGAGACTTCTACTTGGATCAGGAATGTGAAGACCTCTACTCCACCCCTACTTAAGCATACTTTAGGGGAAGATAAAGTTGTAAACTCTTTGCTGAACAATCAAAAGTACTTAAACCCATACTTATAATAAGACATAAGTTCTTAAGCTGTGCCTATTTTTAGATATAATACAAAAGGGTGCTAAGTACCTATAAAGGTCAGGCAACTTGTGAACTTACAAGGAGCAAAGAGGTGAGAACTTACTCAGAGATTCTAGTCTACTCAGGTGTGAATTACTCAAAAGATTAGTCTATTCAGGTGTGAACTAAGAATGGTCTGTCCTTTGGAAAATGTCTACTGTGATTGGTAGATGGGAGAACTTAGGGGAGGCAACATAGGAGAAAATTCCCTTTAAAAGGAGATGAGAATCTGAGAGCAGGGAACAGTCTCTTGAGGACAGTCAGAAGAATCTCTCTCTGGAGAAGGATGGCTGGCTGAACTGGTGTCTATATTCTTGCTTGGACAGATCTTGTGGTGAGTGATTAAAGACTGACTGATCTCTCTCTTAAGACTCAGGTCTAGACCTTTCGACTAAGGCCCTTCGTACTTATTCCTTTCTTATTCTCTCTCATTTTCATTAATTCCTCATTTGTATGAATTAAAATCTCTATAAAACCCAGCTGACTTGGGTATATTTAATAATTGGGAAATTTTCCCTGACGACCACCTTATATTTGATTTAAAACAAAACACTGTCTTGAAAACATATTTTCTGCGGTCACAACTTACTCATCCACTCTTTTATCTACTACAATTTATGTCTTCCGCTATTTTAATCATTACAACATCACCTTTCCACCTTCAAGGGGGCTGATAATGGAAAATAATAGTTAGCATTTGTCTAGTGCCTTAGGGTTTGCAAAGCACTTTACAAATATTATATCGGTTGATCCTCACAACAATCCTGGGAGGTAGGTCCCATTCTTTTTTTTTAAAACCCTAACCTTCCGATTGGCTCCAAGACAGAAGAGTGGTAAGGGCTAGGTGATGGGGGTCAAGTGACTTGTCCAGGGTCACACAGCTAGGAAGTGGCTAAGGCCAGATTTGAACCTAGGACCTCCCATCTCTAGGTCTGGCTCTCAATCCACTGAGCCACCCAGCTACCCCCTGGTAGGTCCCATTCTTATTTCATTTTATAGATGAGGAAATGAAGGCATACTGAGATTGAGTGACTCGCCCAGGGTCACCCCAGCTAGTCCTAGATTTGAATGCAGGTCTTTCTGACCCCAGGTCCAGACTTTTATCCAGCGTGCCACCCTTTGTGTCTCAATGGCTCTTGGACCAGAACAAAAATCTCCATGGAACCAGAATATGAGTCTTCTTGTGCTTGCGTACAGTGCCCCCAGCACTGATGCCACCTGCTTTACACCCTAGCTGTTAATGTTTGGGCATGGGCCCTGCCTGCTTATGGACTTGTGTTTTGGAGATGCAAGGATGGAGAGACTATAGATGCCCACAACCAGTATCTATTGAGGTTGAGAGAAGTTGAAGGAAATTTATCACTGATGTATTTTGCCAGGAATTATGCTAAATTAAATGGCAGCAATGCTTGTGCTCACTGTCAAAGCCTTCAATGAACTAACAGTCCTACCAAGAGATCTTGGTGTTTGTGGAGCACTCCAGCCCGCAGTGAGGAGAAGCTGTCCTACACCGCAGCGTGAAGACATGAGGCAGCTCACCTATTTACAAAAGTATGGCTTGCAAGGATAACCCATCGCAATTCATTAGTGCCAATGGGGAGTTCGTTGGTTTCCCCAATGGACGGGTCAAGAAGGAGAGACCTGATTGGAGTCCAAGTGAAAGCTCACCCGCCAATCACGCGCCACCAACTGATCCAGACAATGGATGAGACACAGACTCTGTGTAATATCCTCTAAGAACCCAATTCAAATAACAGGACAGGGTTGTATCCTGGGGAAACTTCTGTCTAATAATTCAACCACTGAGTCCCTGAGGCCACCCACTGATCCCCAGATCCAGAACAGGGCAACGCTGCAAGCCAGCTGGGTTTCTTAGAGTCGAGGCATTCAACTTGGGCTAGCAGAACTCCCCAGTGTTACCTGAACCAGATTCGTTTGTTTGTTTGTTTTCTAAAGACTAGTATCTTTTTCATATCAATTCTCCTTAAAAAAAAAAACAAAACTCTTACTTTCTGTCTTAGAAGCAATGCTGTGGTATAGGTTCCAAGGCAGAAGAGCGGTAAGGGCCAGGCAATGGGGGGTCAAGTGACTTGCCCAGGGTCACCCAGATGGGAAGTGTTTGAGGTCAGATTTGAACCTGGAACCTCCTAAGTCCAGACCTAGTACTTTCTCCACTGATCCACTTGGCTGTCCCACAGCATTTTTTACTTTTCTTTTTTTTTTAAACCTTTGTAAAATTTCCAACTTATAATCAATATTGTGTTCCAATATAGTTCCAAGGAATAAGAAGAGCTAAGAAATGAGGATCAAGTGGCTCACCCAGGGTCACACAGCTAGGAAGTGTCTACATCCAGATTTGAACCTAGAACCTCCTGAGTCCAGACCTAGTATTCTTTCCACTGATCTACTTGGCTGCCTTGCAGCAACTATTTTTCTCTCTTTTCTTTTTTTTTTAAACCCTTACCTTTCATCTTAGAATCAATACTGTGTATTGGCTCCAAGGCAGAAGAGTGGTAAGGGCTAGGCAATGGGGGTTAAGTGACTTACCCAGGGTCATGCAGCTGGGAAGGTGTCTGAGGTCAGATTTGAATCCAGGACCTCCCATCTCTAAGGCCTGGCTCTCTAGCTCCATTTCCATGTTCACCTCTCTTGGTTGGGCTGGCCATTTGTCCTATCCTGTTGTTCATTGGGCCTGCTGCTGCTGCTGTTATTGCTGGCCTTCCTTTTGTCCTCTGGATTTGCCTGTGATACTGTGAAATGGGCAGATGAGCTATTCTGCCTGGAACTTAGTCCCGTAGTGAGGGAAGCAACCCATTTGAGGATGCTTTTTTGCAACGGGTTTGCTGAGGTTGATTCGCTGCTCCTGGCGCTCTGGGGTGACTCCTTGGGATTCTGGGTTCCTCCCCTCTTCTCTGTGATTTATGGATACCTGTTCCGTACTGCAGCACAGAATTATGGGGGTCCCGTCTGTCCCAGCTGATTTTGTGAGGGCCTAAAAATCCCAACCCCCAGGGAAGGATGCTGCAATGGTCAGGAACCTGCAGAGGCTTCTGGGATTTGGAATTTCTTGCTCATCTCCTGAAGCCCAGAAATATCCTGGGTCAGCCCAGGGGCAGAATTAAAAGAAGATCACGTGGGAAATAAAGAGGAAAAAGCCACCACCCCAGGAGGAGGGAGGTGGTTGTCAGTGCTTTCCCCAAGTCATGGTGGCATTCATCAATGAGATCCAGGATGGTGGCACCGATGCCCGGGAATGTCGGGACAGCTTGGCAGCGCCCCTCCTTCAACCGGTGCCTCGGGGGAGATTGGGGTGGTAGAAGCCAAAGGGGTCCCAAGCCCAGGTGGGGAAGGAGGAGGAGGGCAGCGGGCAGGCCTCGTCCTTTTCCCCTGCCCTGTTTCTGCCGGCCATGGATGCCCCCTTCTTTGAGTGCCCTTTTATTTGGTTATAAACCACACGGCGACCTCATCTAATTTCTCATCATCCCCTGTGACTGCCCGTGAGCGCCTCTCCTCGACTCCTCTGTCGGGGGGCCTGAGGGGGTGGCCAGAGCCGGACAGACGGCCTTATTCATCTTAGCTGCCCCGGAGAGAAGCCGCTTTCTTCTGGAGGTGCCACTCCTCCCAAGAAATGAACAGCCCAAGGTTCATTGTGTTCCAGGGACAGGGGGGACCAGTGGTCTCTGGGGATGGCACGCAGGGCCCGAGGCTGCAGAGCTGCTGGCTGGGCTCCATCTCGGGGCTCAGTTCAAAGTGGGGGGCAGTGCCAGGGGCTTAGGGCTGGACCCAGAAACCCCACAGCATCCTCCCCAAGGATTCAGCTCCTGCCCAGGCCCTGGAAGCATGCCTCCCCATCTCTGCCCTCTCTGAAGTGGCACAGGGGAGGGCTCCCCCCCCCCAGGGCCCAGGCCCACCTCCCCCGGATAAGAAAGAAAGAAGAGACAGCTCCCTTCCATGGAGGTAAGATGGCAGGCCGGGATCGCAGCCCTGGAGACCAGGAGCGGAAGCAGACGGGCCTGCCTCACACATTCTCCTCCAGAGACCCACAGCCTCCTGCACTTCTCCAGGAGCCTGCACCCAGGGACGCCCCCATGCACACACTCGGCTTCACGTGCAGGCCCGGACTCCAGAGAACCCGTGCTGGAGCCTGGGCAGGATCCCTACATGCTCCCTCGCTCTGTCACACACAGCCACCTAAAGCGAAGAGCCCACCTACGTGCACACACATTCTCACAGAGACAAGCTGCACCCACCCCCCCGCCCGCCGGACAGAATG